>NC_090657.1:141374362-141674362 GCF_040937935.1 Hyperolius riggenbachi
TCAGCCATGGCCGTTAGCAACGTCTGAATTTCACGAAATGTCTCATGCAGGTAGAAGACATATTGTTAGACTTGAATTCCAAAGATGGGGTCCCTACATCTCTGCAAACCAGAGTTACAGGGGTCCAAAATTGGTAAAATTCCCCATAGGCTTTCATTGGGCCTCCTATTTACAGTTCCAAAATCTCACATCTTTTCAAAGGGCAATTGATCAGCAGTGGCAAATTTTCTAGCATTGTAGGGACCCTTAGGGGGAACATGACTGGTGAGTTTCGGGCCCCTAGGCCGAAGAGATCATAGCCTAGGGTCACAAAAACCTGTTTATTTGGGCTATTTCAATGGTAGTGATGGTAACGTACATAAATCTCAGCCATGGCCGTTAGCAACGTCTGAATTTCACGAAATGTCTCATGCAGGTAGAAGACATATTGTTAGACTTGGATTCCAAAGATGGGGTCCCTACATCTCTGCAAACCAGAGTTACAGGGGTCCAAAATTGGTAAAATCCCCTATAGACTTTCATTGCCTCCCTATTTCACTTTCCAAAATCTCACATCTTTTCAAAGGGCAATGGCTCAGCAGTACCAAATTTTCTAGCATTGTAGGAACCCTTAGGGGGAACATGACTGGTGAGTTTCGGGCCCCTAGGCTAAAGAGGTCATAGCCTAGGGTCACAAAAACCTGTTTATTTGGGCTATTTCAACGGTAGTGATGGTAACGTACATAAATCTCAGCCATGGCCGTTAGCAACGTCTGAATTTCACGAAATGTCTCATGCAGGTAGAAGACATATTGTTAGACTTGGATTCCAAAGATGGGGTCCCTACATCTCTGCAAACCAGAGTTACAGGGGTCCAAAATTGGTAAAATCCCCCATGACCAGGAGGGCAGCAAACAACACAAGCCGCAGCTAGTGCCCAAAAGGGAATGGTATCGGCAGTGTCCTTGGAGTGGGAAAATTTTCTGACACCCATGCAGCAGCACACAGAACAGCAAGCGTGCAGATCCACCTCCAACACCGATCGCCTGGAGAAGATGGTCAAGGACTACATGTCAGATGGCATAGCTGTGTTGAACAATCCATCTGCACCCTTCAACTATTGGGTATCGAAGCTAGACACCTGGCACAAACTGGCAATGTACGCAATAGAGGTGCTGGCTTGCCCGGCAGCCAGCGATATGTCGAAACGCTGTTTCAGTGCTGCCGGGGGCATCGTCACAGATCGGCGTATCCGCCTCTCCACAGAAAATGCAGACCGTCTGACTCAAATTAAAATGAATCAATCCTGGATTGGAAACGACTACGCAACACTCCCGGACCCCAACCAAGTAACATGAACAATGAACATCTGTGATGGGTTAGCGTTTCCGGTCCCTGTTTATTGAACCTCTCATCTGTATTAAATTTATGACTGCATGGCGACAAAATGCAAATTGCTATCCGCACGCTTCTTGTCCTCATGCAAGGCCTGGGTTGTTGTGTCTCAAAGCGTGGCCTTCTCCTCCTGCGCCACCCTCCTCCTGTTCCATCACGTGTGCTGCTGCTGGGTTAGCGTTACCGGTCCCTTTTCCTGGAACCTCTTATATGTATTACATTTATGACTGCATGCCGACAAAAAGCATGTTACCTGTGCAAAGAAAACAGACATTTCCCGCATTTAAAAGACAGTTTAACCTTTGAAACTTTAAAATCTATTTTCTCAAAAACTATAAGCTCTTTTTGCTAAATTTTTTTTCCTCTTGTACCCACTCCCAAGGTGCACATACCCTGCAAATTTGGGGTATGTAGCATGTAAGGAAGCTTTACAAAGCACGAAAGTTCGGGTCCCCATTGACTTCCATTATGTTCGGAGTTCGGGTCGAACACCCGAACATCGCGGCGATGTTCGGCGAACGTTCGCGAACCCGAACATCTAGGTGTTCGCCCAACACTAGTTCACAGTGCTTACAGTTATCTGTAATTATTACTGTTCCCCCTATACACAATACCTAATTTAAATATAGATTGCAGCCACATTAATTAAATTCAATCCACTTCAAATGAGACAATTTTATATCAGTCCAGCATAAATGGGATTCTCAATAGTTCACACTGATATATCTTGTGTGGTTCGCAGAAGAAGTCACATATACTGTCCCCAAGATGGTTTCCATATGATATGTCCTATATACTTCACAGAAGAAATCACATATACAGTCCCTAGTGTAGATTCCACAAGACAGGACAGCCTCCACCACTACCAAGTGACAGACAATCACCATGTGGTAAGACCCTTTGACAGGTCTATTGGCGCCTTGGGACCGTTATCAGGTGGTCCCCCACCACACTGGCTATCTCCAAGATCCTTCCCACCTTGCAGGTCTCTTCTTTATCAGATTAACCTCAATAAAAAGGTTTATAATAGTGTAATACTGTTTCTTTAATAAAAAGTATAAAATACATTGCACTTACAATATCCAGAATAAAAGCAGAGCGTAGAGTTTGCCCACGGGCTCTCCCTGTTTGGTGGCTGGCTGGCATAGGTGTCCACAGAAGCTGATGGAGTGCTGACCGCTGCGCGCTCTGTCATCCGCGTACTCTTCTGCCCCGGATCACGCCATCACCCACGTGTGTTGCACTAGTCTCTTCTGCGTCCTGGCCCCACCTTACAGGTTGCGGCATACGTGACTCATCAGAAGCTTGGTCAGGACGCTTCAAGAGACTAATTTAAATGTTATGGTTCCGCCCCTCCCTCTCCACGTATGCGTCTGCCATATCCGCCCACACACTCCACTTACCGTCTCCTCGGCCGCCGCATTCTACCCATTATAGGCGACATATCGTACCAGCAGCTTCCATTTTTTTGCCAATCGGTCCCCAAAATATATTGTATCACTAAAATGTCCATTCATTATCTATATGTCATTACACATATTGCTTCTTACAGTATAATTTGCATCCCAACAATACCACCTCCCACCATCTTTCTGACTACAGTGATTCAATCTGCGGGCATGCACATTCCCATTCTATACCTATAACCACTCCCCATTTTCTATAATACCCTCCCCTTTATCCCATATGTTTTATTTGTATATGCAATGCCAGCGCATTGCTTCAACTGTGAGCCATCTATGCATTTCATGTCACATATAATCATTTTAAAATACCATAAAATTACATGACTGTAAAATCATATATATCAATACACCTATTAAGCTCCAAATTATATAACTTCACACTATCTATCTTTCAATCTTTATCCATCTTATATAATAGGTCAGATGGTATTAAAATATCTCCTAGTTCCTACCCCCCCCCCCCCCCCATTCAGAGCAGTGCTTTTCAGCGCTGCTAGATTTGGGCGCAGCCGGTGCCACCATAGACTAGAATAGGAATCACATCTATAGCGGTGCTCAGTGAGTAACGTCTGCGCCGTCAGAAGACGGAGCCGAAGTTGCTTAAAAAACACAATAATTCGGCCTGCAGCAATCGCTGGAAGCCAAATTATATCATTCCTCACTTTTCATGGCGGCCTGGAGGGGGAATAGTAATTAACACGGCCCGGACTTGTGCAGAAGCAGGATCAGCCATATACTGGCTGTATCCTGCACCCAAGTCTACCGGCGCCGTTTTCAAATGTATGCCCCTCATTGGTTTTTATTATTTCCAAGTCCAGAAAATGAATTTTCTCTGAACGTGTCTCTGCTGTAAGGGAGATTCCAAGGCTGTTCCCGTTCAGCATTTCCAAAAATTCACTTAAACTTTCTTGACCCTCCCCCCAAATAAAGAATAAATCGTGTATAAATCGACTCCATAGTCTGTTTGGTGCCCCCCCCCACAATTGTTTCCTCCCACTTCCCCATGAATAACTGGGGGCAAAACTAGCCCCTATCGCACTGCCCCGACGCTGCCTGTAAAATCGTCCATCATGTCAGAAATAATTTTTTTCTGGAGCAAACTTCAACAGCCTTAGAATGTATTCCCTTTGTACTTCCTTGAGGGTGTCCTCCTTCTCCATGTAATACTTCACTGCCTTCAATCCCAAGTCATGCTTATAGATGGCCCGAGCCGTTCACCCGCAAACGTGGTGAGCCACAAACTATATGCGAGTTTGACCCGCCCCCATACTACATCAAATGGGTCAACTTTGACCCTTTACATCACAGTCAGCAGACACAGGGTAGCCAATCAGGCTACACTCCCTCCTGGAGGCCCCCCCCTCCCCTTATAAAACGCAGGCAGCGTCAGCCATTTCACTCACTCGTGTGGCTGCAGTAATTAGAGAAGGGAGAGAACCTGGCTGCTGACATAGGGAAAGCTTAGTTAGGCTCTTGTGCAGGGGAGTAGCAATAGGGGGTGCAGAGGTAGCCACCGCATCGGGGCCCTTGGGCCAAAGGGCCCTCCCTCAATTACAGTATTAGCTCTGTATTGGTCCTGTGCTCATAATAATCACTTCTATAGTTACTTTGAATAGTAGGGATCATTAACAAACAGCTCCCCATCCCCTTCTTGCACCTCTGATACTGTAGTTGCCATTGGCAGTTTTTGGTGTGCCGTATCAATTGTGATGTATAGAGTGCTTAGGGGGGCCCCATTGTAAAACTTGCATCGGGGCCCACAGCTCCTTAGCTACGCCACTGCTCTTGTGTTAGGCTTGTTAGGTTGCTCCTTCTTGCTGATCTTATTGCTAAAAAGCACTCCTCATCCTCAACAGCTCTTTTGAGAGCTAATGTTGTTCTTGTGATCTATTTTTTTTGTGTGTGTGTGTCCCACAGACACTTGTGTTGCATATACAGCCCTGTCAGTCAGTCGCAGCTGCTGGTGGGACCTTGGCCCCTTGTTAATTCCTACTGTGCCACTGCCAGGCCCAGCACATTCAGTGACTACCTGTGTGTGTGTGTGTGTGTGACAGCTGCACATTTGTAATACCAATCACTGCATACCCACCTGTTCAGTGCACCTACCTACCTACGTGAGCACACGCAGTGTTACTGCACCTGTTCACAGTACCTGTGTGTGTGACAGCTGCACATTTATAATACCAATCACTGCATACCCACCTGTTCAGTGCACTTACCTACCTACCTACGTGAGTGCATGCAGTGTCACTGCACCTGTTCACAGTACCTGTGTGTGTGACAGCTGCACATTTGTAATACCAATTGCTGCATACCCACCTGTTCAGTGCACCTACCTACCTACGTGACCGCAAGCAGTGTTATATACCAGTCACTGCACCTGTTCACTGTACCTGTGTGTGTGACAGCTGCACATTTGTAATACCAATCACTGCATACCCACCTGTTCAGTGCACCTACCTACCTACCTACTTGACCGCAAGCAGTGTTATATACCAGTCACTGCACCTGTTCACTGTACCTGTGTGTGTGACAGCTGCACATTTGTAATACCAATCACTGCATACCCACCTGTTCAGTACACCTACCTACCTATGTTAGCGCACGCAGTGTCACTGCACCTGTACACAATGCACATTTGTAATACCAATCACTGCATACCTACCTGCTCAGTGCACCTACCTACCTGCCTACGTGACCACAAGCAGTTTTATATACCAGTCACTGCACCTGTTCACGGTACCTGTGTGTGTGACAGCTGCAAATTTGTAATACTGGTCATTGCATAATTGTTCACAGTACCTGTGTGACCGCACGCTGTGTAATATACCAGTCACTGCATACCTTTCACTGCACCTGTGTGACTGCACATTGTATTAGTCAAGTCAGTGCATACCTTTCACTTCACCCCCCCCCCCCCCCCCCCCCGATATGGACAAAACAGGCAGAGGCAGACCCAGAGTCAGGCCACCCGGCAGGTCTGTCCGAGGTCATGCTGATGTGATATCGTGCGGCCCTGGCCCAAAGTATAGTGCTCAAAGGAAGGCACGTCCCATCAACTCCCAAGATTGTCAGGACGTGGTTGACTATTTAACACAGATCACCTCATCTTCCGCAACCACCAGCGCTACTACAAGCACCACATCCGCTGCATTTGACACTTCGCAGGAGTTATTTGGTGGGGAATTAACTGATTCACAGACATTGTTACAACAAGATGAAGGCGCTAAGCAAGTTACAGCACCTCATATGTCTGAGTTAGGCGACACTATGGACGTACCGTGTGAGGAGGAGGATGATGAAGAACCTGCTGTTGGTGCAGTTTATGAGGTGTCTGAGGCAAGCAAAGCTGGGGAGGATGATTATGATGATACAGATGCCATGTGGGATCCTAAGGGCTCTTTCACATTAGGGCAGACTTTGTGCGTTAACGCAAACGGAAGCCGTTTGCGTTAACCAAGGTAAGATGAAAGTCCATAGACTTTCATTTTACCTTTCACACTCGACGCTGCGTTTCGATGCGTTGTGGTTCCGACGCACCCGGGTGCAGTTTTTCCTCCAACGCACCCGCGAGCCGGCATTTTCCGTCGGGTTTACCAGCTACCGCCGCTGATTGCGTCGCACCGCAGATACCCGACGACACGCCGCAGGCAGACAACGCGTGCTGGAGAACGGCTCCTGTTTACGTTGTCTGATGTGAAAGAGCCCTAAGAGACAAGATGACCAAGGGGAGGGGACAGTTCAGAGTGGGAGTCAAAGAGGAGTAGGAGGAGACAAGTTGCTTAAAGAAGCAGGGGGAGCTCGTCTTCAGAAACAGCTGGTGGCAGTGTCCGGCGCCATGTATCGCCACCTATGGACAGCCAGCCAACATGCCCTTCAACGTAAGCTGCTGAGGCCACCATAGTGCCATCACCCCAGGGGGGCTCAGCGGTTTGGACATTTTTTTGTGTGCCTGCCTTAGATCAGAGCAATGCTATCTGTTCTCTCTGCCGCCAAAAACTGAACAGTGGAAAGGCCAACAGCCGCATAGGGACAACTGCCTTACGAAGGCACATTGAGAAAAGGCACAGAGTGCAATGGGAAGAGCACCAGAGGAAAAGCAGCACACAAAAGCAAAGCCACCCTCCTTCTCCTCTTCCTCCTTCAGGTGCATCATCTTCAGCCGCTTTCTCCCTTGCACCTTCACAATCACAGCCTCCATCCTCCACTCCACCTCTCACCTTAAGCGGTTCCTGCTCCTCTGCACACAGCAGCAGCCAGGTGTCCGTGAGGGAAATCTTGCCGGTGAGACACTTGATTTGCGATAGCCCGACTCATTGGAATTCAATGCTCCTGATGTTTAACCGCCTGCTACAACAAGAGAAAGCCATCAAACAGTATCTCTACAACTACAGTCAAAGGACATGCTCTGTGGAGATGGGGATGTTCTGGCCAAAGTACTGGACACTCATGCGAAATGCCTGCAGGCTCATGCAGCCGTTTGAGGAGGTGACAAACCTCGTGAGTCGCAGTGAAGGCGCCATCAGCGACTTGATCCCATATGCTTTCTTCCTGGAGCATGCCGTGCGTAGAGTGGTGGACCAAGCTGTGGAGCGTGAACAGGAACAGGAAGAAGAGTTTTGGGATCAATTCTCAGCAGAAGCAGATGATTCCGTAACACCTGCGGCAGCACAGAGGGGGGAGGAGGAGGTGGAAGAGTCATGTGGGGAAGAGGAGTCAGATGATGAGGAAGGTGTTGTTTTGGAGGAGGAGAAGGAGGCGGCAGAAGAACAATCACAGCAGGTGTCACAGGGGGCTTGTGCTGCTCAACTTTCCTGTGGTATTGTTCGTGGCTGGGGGGAGGAGGAGAACTTAGCTGGCATCACTGAGGAAGAGCAAGAGGAGATGGATAGTACGTCTGCATCCAATTTTGTGCAGATGGCGTCTTTCATGCTGTCCAGCCTGTTGAGGGACCCCCGTATAAAAAAACTCAAGGGGAATGAGCTGTACTGGATGGCCACGATAATAGACCCTCGGTATAGGCACAAAGCGGCGAAGATGTTTTTAATTCACCAGAAGGCAGAAAGGATGCAGCACTTGCAGAACAAGCTGGCAACTATGCTTTACAGTGCGTTTAAGGGTGATGTCACAGCACAACGGAATAAAGGTGCCACTGCCAGTAATCCTCCTCCTCCCATGTCCACGCAGGCAAGGACAGGACGCTCTAGCGATCTCATGGTGATGTTGGTCATTCGGACATTCTTTAGTCCAATGTCTCGCCTTAGCCCTTTCGCATCCACCCTTTATCAACGCCTCGCCCGGCAGGTAGCCGACTACCTGGCCTTAAGTGTGGACTACTGGATGTGCAGGCTTGACCAGTGGCCAGAGCTGTCACAATTTGCCATCCAACTTCTGTCTTGCCCTGCCTCAAGCGCCCTGTCAGAAAGGACCTTCAGCGCAGCTGGAGGCATTGTCACTGAGAAGAGAAGTCGACCAGGTCACAAAAGTGTTCAGTACCTCACCTTTATCAAAATGAATGAGGCATGGATCCTGGAGGGCTACTGCCCGCCCGAAGACTAAGTCAGTCCCCACACACAGCATCTCTGCCTGCACGCCGTGTGACTGCCTGCCCCATGACTAAGTCGCTCCCCACACAGCATCTCTGCCTGCAGGCTGCTTGACTGCCTTCTCCGCCACCACCAACAGTATCCAGGACTAGTGTTGGGCGAACACCTGGATGTTCGGGTTCGGGCCGAACAGGCCGAACATGGGCCAGATGTTCGGCATGTTCGGCCCGAACGCTGAACTCAATGGAAGTCAATGGGACCCCCGAACATGGGGGCCCTATGGGGTCGCAGGCATAAGGGGGGAGCATGCCCCGGTCGCGGGGGGGGGTCAGAAATTCCCCCCACCCCCTCCGCTAGCGCTCCCCCCTCTGCCCGCTTCCCCATAAAAAAAGTTATAGTACCTGGTGCCTGGTGGCTGGCAGTGGAGTGAGGAGGAGGAGGAGGAGTCCGAGTAGCAGAGTGGCGTTGAGGCCGGGCAGCGGGCGGTTCAGCGCTAGTACCCTTGTGGTACTTCCGCCCTTTCTCTGACCTCACGTCCTCTGCATACGAGGGTACGCATCACGCGTACCCTCGTATGCGTCATCACGCAGAGGACGTGAGGTCAGAGAAAGGGCGGAAGTACCACAAGGTACTAGCGCTGAACCGCCCGAACCGCCCGCTGCCCGGCCTCAACGCCACTCTGCTACTCGGACTCCTCCTCCTCCTCCTCCTCACTCCACTGCCAGGCACCAGGTACTATAACTTTTTTTATGGGGAAGCGGGCAGAGGGGGGAGCGCTAGCGGAGGGGGTGGGGGGAATTTCCGACCCCCCCCCGCGACCGGGGCATGCTCCCCCCTTATGCCTGCGACCCAATAGGGGGGCAGTATTCGGCCGAACAGGGCCCTGTTCGGCCGAACAGGGGCCCTGTTCGGCCATGTTCGGCCATGCATTCAACAGTTCGGGCGAACCCCGAACAGTTTGGCCGAACACCACCAGGTGTTCGGCCGAACTCGAACATCACCCGAACAGGGTGATGTTCTGCAGAACCCGAACAGTGGCGAACACTGTTCGCCCAACACTATCCAGGACTCCAGGCGGAATTCTGAATTTTTAAGGCGGCTGCTAGCAGTGGCCGCTATAATTTTTCTGGTGCGTGTACATGCCTGCCTAATTTTTCTGGCTGCACTGCAGCTGCAACAACAAAACAAAAGGCATTTACATGTGTCAATTCCCCTTCTTGATCGTTACCTTGCCGCGGTGAAGGGGCTCGCGTATCACAATGAAGCACCGCAGGCTGTATGAGTGTGTTGGGGGGCACACCCAAGGTCGTTGCTTCATTGTGGACAGACCAAATTCGATCAGCTGGACAGTCACTGTACTGTCATTGAGCTTCCTCAGCCCAGCAATCATATGGGCTGGAAAACGGTCATCGCCTGCACTCTCGCCATTGTGCGTACCAGTCCAGCACGGCCGTCACTACACAAACAGCTGTTTGCGGTGTGTTACACAGTGAGTTTGGTCTGTCATTGTGAAGTAGTACACTAATTACACTGCCTGATTGATGTATACACATGCAAGATGTTTTAAATCACTTTAGGCCTCCAGTTTAGCATGCAATGTGATTTCTGCCCTTAAAACGCTGCTGTGCGTCGAATCCAGATTTTTCCCAGGGACTTTTGGCGTGTATCCCACTCCCCCATGCAAAAACTCAGATGTTAGACCCCTTGAAACATCTTTTCCATCACTTTTGTGGCCAGCATAAATGTTTCTAGTTTTCGAACTTCGCCTCCCCATTGAAGTCTATTGCGGTTCGCTGAAGTTTGCGCGAACCAAACTTGTCGCGGATGTTCGCGGTCGAGGTTTGCGAACCATAATTTGGAGGCTCGAGCCATCTCTAGTCATGCTTTATATTTGTGTACAATGAAGCTACATCCGCTGTGACCATAATGTTTTTTTCCCCCATCCTCTGACCCTCTATCTTTTGTAACATATGTTTAGTGTCTTTGAGAACATTGGGCAGTTTGGCTACCTTTGGCTGTAAATATTGGTCCAAATACTGCCCCAACCTGTGTGTCACCTACCCAATCCCATTAATAATGGGTCTCCCCGGTGGGTTAATTTTATCTTTGTGCATCTTTGGGACCTGATATATGATTGGAATACGTGGGTTATCTGGGATGATATATTTAAATCTTAATCTGTTACCAGTCCCCTATCCAGACCTTCCCTGAGTATCTCTCTTAAAGTGGACCCAAATTAAAAATACAAGATTTCAGAAATAAAATGTATTTTCTAAATTATAATAAATAGCAGCCTTTTTTCAGCTGCATGATGACAAATATAAAATATTTTACATTTATTGGAGAAACCCCTCCCTTCCTTTCAAATTGCCGGGACAGAATCCGGCAAAATGCTGGAGTAGGTAGTGTCTGGCAATGGAGGAATTGCTAATGGCTGCCACCTGTATAACCCTAGTTATGAAAAGTGAAGGGTGAAAAGCATGCACTGAAATGATCATAGGCTTGAAGGAGTGTTTATTTATCTTTGTATGTGTCAGAGTGGTGCAACTAAATATTTTGAATTGAAAAAATGTTTGGTTTGGGTCCACTTTAACTCGCTCATATACTTACCAGTTGGATCTCCTTTCAGCATGGAGTAGGCTTCCCTATCTGCCACTAGTCTGTCCAATTCAGTTTTATATTGTGTTTTATTAAGAACCACTACTCCTCCCCCCTTGTCTGCTGGTCTTACTACCAAGTTCGTTCTTTCCTTCCAGCATGTCCCTAGCAATAGTTTTCTCTTTCCCCTTCCTCCCATCCGGCAATTTGTTAAGATCACTGATTTTTGAATACCTCTATGGCAATATAACTCTCAGAATCAGAAAACTTTATTTCGCCAAGCACGACTGGGTCGTGCCCGGAATTAGGCTTGGCACGTACAGGGTACTGATACACGGTATACAGTAGTTACAGATACAGGACATGCAGTAGTAACATCCTGGGGGTTAAATGTGGACTTGTTCCTCAACTGAGTATGTTTTGTATTCTTTATTAATAATTTCCCTCCCCCCTCTCTCTACTCTACCAGCAAAATATTTTTTTGAGGTGCAATTTCATTGTGAATTTGTTGATATCTATGTATGTGCCAAATTTATCCAAACCCTGTTTAGGTGCAAATTTTAACCCCTTATCCAGCATCTTTAGCTCCTCTGTGCTAAGTGGTACCCCACTTAAATTGTAAATACCCTCCCCTACACATTCCTCATCCTTTTTGTTCCCCTTCTAGCTCCCCCCTCCCCCGCCCTTGTGCCTCGTCTGGCCCTCTTTCTCCTGCGTATCCCTGATACGGTGTTGGATTCCTCTCCTCCCTCCTCCATTCTCTCTCCCCCATGACATTGGTCCATTTCTAAAAAAAGGCTCCATTTTCCTTTGCTGTCTAAAGGGGCCCATACACCTAACGATTTTCCCGCCGATATACGGCTGATTCGATCACAGTGATCGAATTGGCTGTGAAATCTCCGCGCACACCGTTGACAGAACGATCGAGTTCCGTCCAAAATCGATCGTTCCCATCGACCCGTCCGTGCGGAAGATTTTTCTCGATCGCCGGCGGGTCAGGAGTGCGTGATAGCGGCGTTCGAATGCCCGATGACCGACGCAATACAGCGGGTATACATTACCTGTTCTGGCCGGCGCGAGTCCCCTGGTCCCCACTGTCTTCTTTCCGGATTCCGGACCGGCTGCAGCTACACAGAACTTCCTGCCCTGGCAGGAAGTTTAAACAGTAGAGCACCCTCTTCTGTTTAACTTTCCCTGGACAGGAAGTTCAGTAGCTGCAGGAATGGTCTGAAACCCGGAGCGGAGAAGAAGACAGCGGGGACCAGGGCACTCGTGCCGGCCGGAACAGGTAATGTATGCAGGGGGGGGGGGGGGGTTTGGGGCGGGAGCTCCACAGATTGTGATCGGTTTCAGGCTGAAATCGATTCACAATCTGTTTGCAGTAAAGGTGGCCATATGATCCTTCTCTGATCAGATTCGATCAGAGAGGGATCTATCTGTTGGTCGAATCTGATGGCAAATCGACCAGTGTATGGCCACCTTAATAGGGGCATACCTGCTTGAAATAGGGACATTATAATAATGTTGCTGATATTCATACCTACCACCCCTCTCATATCCCCCATTATACCGTGATGAATCCCTCTGTGTGCCCCGTGCTCCAGCTCTGGTATCACGTTACCACTTGAGTTTGACCATTTTCCATTGTTTTATTACTTTCTTGCATATCTACCATAGGCTTTGGGTTTAAAGCAACCTGCCCACTGCCATTTTCAAGTTTTTCTTTCGCTTCTATTGCTTTTTTCTCTTCCTTATATACTCTTCCTATACTGTATTTGAGAAATTAGTGAGTCAGAAGGTTCATTCAAAATTACACTAGCCAAAACTTTTTGGATAGCCAGATGTGCCCCCAGTATTAGGCAGCCCCCTCCCCAGGATAAATAGCCAGATGCGCCCCCAGTATTAGACAGCCCCCTCCCCAGGATAAATAGGCAGATGTGACCCCAGTAGTAGGCAGGCAACCCCTCTCTCAAGTGTAGATAGCCAGATGTGCCCTTGGTATTAGGCAGCCTCCTTCCCCAGGATAGCTAGCCAGATGTGCCCCCAGTATTAGGCAGCCCCCTTCCCAGGATAAATAGGCAGACGTGCCCCAGCTATTAGGCAGGCAGCACCACTCCTTAGTGTAGATAGCCAGATGTGCCCCCAGTATTAGGCAGCCCCTTTTTCAGGATAAATAGGCAGATGTACCCCCAGTATTAGGCAGGCAACCCCCCTCCCAAGTGTAGATAGCCAGATGTGCCCTGAGTATTAGGCAGCCTTGTTCCCCAGGATAAAAAGCCAGATGTACCCCAGTATCAGGCGTGCAGACACACTCCCCAGGATACATAGCCAGATGTGCCCCCCGTATTAGACAGGCAGACTCCCTCCCCAGGATACATAGCTAGATGTGCCCCTAGTATTGGGCAGCATCCTCCTCAGTTTAGTTAGCTAGATGTACCCCAAGCATTAGGCAGCCCCCACCTCCATGCAGAGTCAAGTGCAGAGTGCTGTAAAAGTTATACTCACCTCTCTGGGTTTGGATTCCTTTTCAGCATGACGCAGGCTTGCAGCATCTCCTTTCTATGTCACCGTCTGGTGACGCACGTAATGAAATGCCACTAGAGGGCAACATAGTAAGGAGATGCAGTGAGCCTGTGACATGCTAAAGAGGGATCCCGGTGCAGAGAGGTGAGGATCACTTCTACAGTTCTGCTTGTGAGCAGCACAAAGAGATCATGAAACTATTACAATAATTAAAAACAAAATATAATACCAAATTGAAAGGAGACAAAGTAGCACTCAACCTCTAAATCTCTTTGATACTTTTAATTGACCTGAGAAACTGGACAGTGTTCAACGAAACAGGTGTTGTGTTCATAAACATCTTTCTCTTGACCTTGAGGTCTAACCTTGCATGGGGGTAAGTCTACCACTCACTCACCTTTTGATTTGGTTTTATATCTACGTTAAATGTATTCCGTTTTTTTTTTATCCCTTGGTGCAATATTTTCAGATGGAGATCCAAATAAAATGAAATGTTTATAATATAAATCCATTAAAAAAAGTAGGACTTATGTAAAACGCAGATAAGAATGGGATAATTTCTAAATTAATTAAACTCTATATGCAATTGAAAGTAGGACAAAGGCAATACATCAAATGTTGAAACTGAGAGAATTCTTGTTTTACTGACACTATTTATCATTTTGACTTTTATGCTAGCAACACATTTTTAAAAAGTTGTAACAAGGAAAACAGAAAGAATGGAAATGTATAATGCGAAATAATGAGAAAAAAGCAGAATAATACTGCCCCAAACAAACCCAATGAGTCATCATTTTTCTAAGAATAAAGCATTTTTTTTAATTAGTATTATAATCAATATGATTTAAAATTTCAAGAAGATGTTGGCAACTATATAAACCTATATAGCCCAGTAGATAATAATGTCACTCAGAAGAGATGTACCATAAGAACCCTGCAGAGCCACGTATATTTCCAGAGTGTCGTGAGGTTAGAGCAAAGTAGGCTGATGTATTAAAGTTTCAGTACACTTGAATACAGGTAGAACCTGTTACATGTGCTTAAAGAGAATTTCTACTGTCCGATTTGTACAATAAAAAAACATACCAATCGAGTCATGTTACAGTACACTACAAGTTTTTAATACGCAGTGAATTTTCTGCACTCCTGTCAGGGATTCTCACAGTTTCTCAGCATGGGCAGTCCCCCCCCCCCCCCTCAGACAAGCTGAAATTGAGAGCAGAGACCCGTCTGTGAGGGATAAACAAAGCACACACACAGAGCCTGGAGGGGGTGTGCATAACTTCTCCCCATCACAGCAGAGACAATGCATTCCTCTCTGGGTTGACAAAGCTTGTCAAAGAAAAGAAGATTAGATATATTACAGAGACAGTGCACGTAGAAAAGGCTGCTGTAATCCAGATCACATTAGAACAGGTATAGGAATTTATAGGATAGAAGAAATAAGGCTGAAAATTTTGTTACAGAGTCTCTTTAAACTGGTCGACAATTTGTGTCCAGGAGTAGAAGCACCAACCATACACTGATGCAAACCAGTGTAAATTCTTCCAGAAATCAGATGGGTGTGCCAAGCTGTATTGTAGCAGAATGCAATGGTAACAATTGTATCCTAACAAAAGGACACTGTTCATATGTTAATCGAAGGACAAACAGATGTTGTTGTCATAAGCCAGTGAGGCTCCATTGGTAATCCACAGCACAGCATACATTTGTAACTGGAATCTGTAATGAATGTCTCCACAGGAGTAAAGTTTCACTAGGCTCAGCATGAGTAAAATAGGCGTCCCAATGTGAGGCAAATGAAGTTCCACATGACGTAATAGAGCATACAAATTGCATGCAGTGTCCGAGAACATCCAAGTGGTGAGTGGTATTGGTTGTCCCAAGAGTGCACCAATGGTTACAAATTGCATGCTCCAATGGGACAAATTGCATGCACTGTATCTTGCAGTGTCCAAGAACATCCAAGTGGTGAGTGGAATGGGTTGTCCCAATAGTGCTCCAATGGAAGAGCCGCCACAGTCTCGGAGTCCCGTAGTCAAAGCTGCACCAGACTAGGATAAGCGACCAACTAGTTTCACTGGATTGTCCAACTTTTTGAAGGTAAATGCTAAATAATATTTTGTGAAACATCGCCCAACTTATTAGGTTTTTGGCAAGAGGTCCATGAATGCAACATTTGAAGAATAACAATCCTCAGTTTAAAATTGCAAAGAATTTGGAGAACACATCAATAATAATATTAAAAAACTCAGATGCACATATATGTACTGTATATACACCTGTATATATTTGTATGTATATATATTTGTATGTATATATATATATATATATATATATATATATAATTTTTCCTACCCCGAGCTCAGGTCGGGCTTACCATCAGGGAGGTTAAAAAAAACAACCAAAATTTTAACGTGATCCAGAAACACCGCCACCTCCTTTGGGCCTAAGCTCATTTAACATGTGCAGAGGTCAAGTGGAGAATTGTCATGTAGTCTGACAAATCCAAATGAAAAATTCCTTCTCTAAATCCTTTGGGCTAAAGAAAATCAGGATCACCTGGCTTTTTACTATCACGCACTAAAATCATCGGGTGTATTAGCACTGGATATATAGGTTTTGGAGCAAGATGTGTTGCCATCCACATGACCTCTGATTCAGGAAAGCTTTGGCTTATTTCAGCAAGACAATGTTCAGCCACGTTCTACATGTATTACAACAGCATGGCTCCACAGGAAAAAAGGCACTAAAACGTCAACCTGCAGTCAAGCTCTGTTATCTATTAAAACATTTATCACATTATGAAATTAAAAGTATAACTAACTGAGACCTTAAATTGCTGAGCTACTGAAATCCTTTATCAAGCAAAAATGGGACGACACTTAACTCTCTAAACTATAGAAATTACGAAGCAGCTCAATCGGTGTAGCACCCGGTATCAGTGCAGCTATAGCTGCAATGCTATAGTCCGCAGCCGAGTATTGGTAATTCGGGTGCCGGTAATAACCAGACCCTGAATTACGTGTCTCCCGCACGCCCCCCCCCCCCCCCCATGCTACGATTTGGAGGGGGAATAGTATTTAACGCCACTGTGAATTTAAGCGGTAGTAGGGTTAGCCGTCATTCAGCTCTAGAAATTGGTCTCCTCTCCTAAATGTTTACCAAGCGCTGTAGAAAAAAAGAGGAGTTGGGACACAAAGAAAATGAAAACTGTTGTGTGTATCAAATTCAAAATTAACATTTATTTTAAAAAGTTATTGCATTTCCCAGTGAAAATGTTCCCTACACTTTTTAGTATTGTTTTTACTTAACTCTCGCATTTACCAGATTTGAAAATCATCACATTCTGTTTTTTTTTCAGTTAACACAGTATCACAACTTTATTAGACGTGTGCTTGCATTTCTTATCTGGCTAATTAAAACAAAAATATAGTTTTTGAAATATTTACACTGTAGTAGTAAGCACACTAAATAAATAAAACAAGTGTGCTAAAATCCATTATAGTAATACCTTAGCATCAGGAAAAAGAGCTAAGTGTGTAATCTTAGGCTGTCCAAGCTTGTAAAGATGTCATCACACCTCTTCTAAAGAGATATAGATGGGCACAAAATGAAGAGGACAACTGTAAAAATTTAATTGTAATCAATGCAGTTTAGATAGGAAACATCTCTCTTCCCTGTAAGTAATTAACTTCACATTCTGTCAGAACAGGTAAATACGGTCAACCATCCCCATGTGCTCAGCAATTAAGTTGGAAAACTGAACTACACTAAGCTGAGCAATGAACTAGCTCTAATATATTGGACAAAGTATCATTATTGTTATTGTTGATTTATATAACGCCAGCATCTTCCGTGGCGCTGAGTACAGCTGAGGTAGGGGAGGGAGAAAAGGGGCAAAAAAATAAATAGCCGTGCGTGGTGTGGGTTCACCCATGGAGCAAAGTGTCTAAAGAGCCCCTTGTTCTTTGTCAGAGCTCCCTACAAGTGACAAATGGACATCACAACTAGTAGGCATTAGAATATTTACTGCAGAAGAGTCCATTCAACAACCCCAAAGATCGTTCAATAAGTGGATAACCGGAATAGGAAATCCTGGTCAATCTCTAGAAAGCTCAAAAATGAGAAGACCAAAGACAGATCCACACACCTGGGAAAAAGATGGCACATATATGACCAATGGACCAACTACTACTTCAGCTGTGCTGTAACTGAATGGATGGACATTATTGGAGATGCCCTCAAGGACAAAAGAAAAAGGAGGGTCGTAACAATGAGACTTCAGCTTCGGAGCACTTACCCTGTCCAATGTACAAAGCACATTAGAAATTATAGGTAAAACACTAGCAGAAAAAATAAGGTCCGACCCCAAAATCCAAGGAATTGATATAAATGGCACATCACACTCCATAAGCTTATTTGCGGATGATGTCATCCTTTCGTTAGCAGACCCCCTTAATTCTCTGAATCAAACTATCAAAATACTTGAAGAGTTCTCGGCAGTTTCATTATACAAACTAAATCATACCAAGTCTAACCTTATGGGCATTAACATACCTGCCTCTATGAAGGAGAAAATTGTCTGCAAATACCCTTTCCCTTGGGCTCCAAAATCTTTACAATTTTTAGGAATCCAGCTCCCAGCTAAAACCTCTCAATTATTCCAACTCAACTATATTCCCCTCTTAAATAAAATTAGGAATGACTGCAACTCCTTTTCCAAATTTAAACTGTCTTGGACGGCAGGATAGCAGTTTTGAAAATGTTTCTACTCCCACAAATATTATACGTATTTCGCACCATTCATATTCCCCTAAAGACGTCCTTCTTTAATGATGCCCAAAAAATTATTAACCAATATATTTGGCAAGGCAAAAAACCCATAATATCCTACAATATCATGACTCTCCCAAAAAACAGAGGCAGCATGGGCCTTCCATGCCTAAAATCATATTATTTTGCTGCAAACTTTAAACCAATACAATATTGGTGGTCTCTACCGACAGACAAAATTTGGGCCCACTTAGAATGTAAACTATTAGGGGCCCACCCACCATACTTTCTCTTGGCAATAGCGTTAGGTTACAAACCCAAAATACTCCCTTACCCAACTATTTTAGCTGCAGTTAAAGAGACACTGAAGCGAAAATAAATATATGATATAATGAATTGGTTGTGTACTATGAATAATTACTAGAAGATTAGCAGCAAAGAAAATATTCTCATATTTTTATTTTCAAGTATATAGTGTTTTTTCTAACATTGCATCATTTTCTAATATGTGCAGATTACACAACACTCAGCATTCAAAATTATTCTTTCAGAGCAGTCTGTGAACTAATGAACTCTCCTCTGCCAGAGGAAAAGTAAATAGTTAACTAACAGTTGAGATAATAAAAGTCAGAAAACAGCCCTCTCCACGACTTTTGAAAGTCGTAGAGATAATGGTTTTTTTGTATAGAGATAACAACTGGAGTTTCTTAACTCTTCCTGTACTGGAAACAATTAGACTGATGTATCTGATCTTAATGTTTTATTTCTTAGCTGTACTACACATATAAATCATAATATCATAGTTTTTTTTTTCGCTTCAGTGTCTCTTTAAGGCTTGGGAACACTATATTAAACACCCACCCAACATTACCCCAATTTCCTATGTTAAAATTCCACTAACTACTCTTACAATCTTAAGTCCTAACTTAAAGCTCACATCATGGGCAGAATACGGAATTAAATATATTAATGACATTATTAGAAACAAAAAGTTCCTTTCCTTTGCTAACCTGCAAGCTAAATTCATCAATATGAATATCAACTATTCTCATACTATAGAGTCGTACACACCATGAAAGATCTCCAAATTCCCTTCCCTACCAGACTCCTTACTGACCTACCACAACTGTAAATTGCCTATCAAAGGAGCGATTTCCTTGTGGTATAACTTACTCCTTCCTGACCATCAGAAAACTCTGTCCAAATATATTAAAACCTGGTCGACAGACTTAGGAATAGCTCTTGATGCTCAACAAATTCTACAAGGAACTCGTGTCCTTCTCAAACTATCTTGTTCAAATTGTCACTGGGAACTACACCAAAAGATACTATTCAAGTGGTACCTCACCCCTAGATGCCTTGCTTCATCATCCAGTTCACCGATTTGCTGGAGATGTAACCAATCCATAGGTACTCTACTACATGTGCTCTGGGAATGCCCTGTTGTAGCGAGTCTATGGTCTAAAGTCAAAAACTTTTTGCAAAGAATAATTTCTCATACCTTTACTCTTACCCCCGACCTTGCTTTACTCCTTTATGGCATTAATAATATTCAACCACACCTACGCCCTGTAACCTGCCATATCTTAATGTCCGCCCTACAACTTATTACATACAACTGGAAGTCCTCGGAAAAGCTCCCTTTTACTCAAGCAATATCCAACACCAAATCTAATCTCACACTTGAATATAATATCAGGAGCAGGTCAATGGATTAATGTGATCAATTTGCCATACCGCATATCCTGGATGAAGCAATAGTAAACACTACTGAAGACCTCCCATAACATCATATTATTATAGGATATTATTTAAGGAAAATTTGTTAACCACTTATAACTACGCCTCTATCCCACGTTAGAACATACCCTCCAACATCTCCTGGGACCAAGTTAAGATATGTTATAGATTGTTAAACCTAGTTCAGAGCTCATTGTTTTATTCTCTTTTCTGCTTTCATTTTTTCTTTTTCCTTTTCATTTTGTTAAGGGCGCCGCGGAGTAGCATTTTAACAGTTTCAATAAAATGACCTATTGAATTCCAAGCTAGCTTCCCAAGCCTGATGGGCCATGTAAATTGGGAAAACTGCTAGCTATCAACTCTCTATCCAAAGTTCTGGGTCAGGTTTTCATTTACTCGTTGATAACCAAAATGCTGCTACCAAGGTGACTCTTGATTATATGTTTCTACAGCCTTATACAAATCTCCTATATTCTTTTCACTATTTTATGCATCATTGAATGTTTTGCGGCTTTATGTCAATTTGTATCATACAAAAATTTGAATAAAAATTTATTATAAAACAAAAAGAAATTATAGGTAAAATCTTTCTTAAAACTCTCTGAAAAGTATGTAAATATTAAACCTTTTTAGCCAGGTAAAAGCTCCACAGAGGGCGTAGTGTGCTGTGCATGTGCGTGCGTCTTTTACCTGAAGAAATGGTCTGGATTCACAAAATGCAATGTAGAGTGCTTTGATAAATTATCATAACTACCGGCATATTGTTTTTCTATGTATTGTGTATGTTGAAAGGAAAAAATAAAAAGTTACTGTGGAAGTTTGCCAACATTCTGAACTGAAGACAAGTTGAGATCAGGGCTAGCAACATTGAGTCACAGTGGATATGAGACTTAGGTCAGGGTTGGTAGAGTTCTGACAATACAGTAATAGACCCAGGTCAGGGCACCTGTTTTTACAGTGACCTGAGGAAGCAGGCAAGCACCTGCAAAACGCATTGTCAATTTTATGTGTTATTTTATGTAATAAAATACCTTTTTTCAATAAACTAGTCTAGATTCTTCAAGAGAGGTAAGATTACCTCTCTGTTTATAAGATTAACAGTTTATTAGCCTATCTCTTTGCATTGGGCGACTCCACTCCGTTTTAAGTGACATTTCATTTAAGGCAGGGATGTCCAACTCTTGTCCCAATGGCCATATTCATGCGTTTATGATGAACCAAGAAATGGAGAAATTAATTTTACTTTATAAGCTCACCCTTTTTCGGATTCAGTCCCATCAATTAATTTGAGCTGTGCCAAAATGTGCGAGGACCTCGGCCCTTGAGGATTGGACATCCCTGCTTTAATGTATGACAATACTTATGCATATCCTGCTGGCCTTATTTTAAGTGTAATGGTTGTTAATCCGTCACCTTTAAAGTTGTCATCAACGGATAACATAAAGGTATGAAAACAGAAGAAGACAACAGTACCTGGCACCAAATGTAGCAGGGCAGACACGCCAGGACTGGGACCAGGATGCAGAGCGTGCTCATCCAAGAAACTTTGCCATCCAATCGATTTGAAGAAAAAAGCGGGGCACCACTCCTTTAAAAGTCCCTTTATTCCGGTGGGGGAAACAGCAGGTACATGCAGTGGGGGTATCAAGTGCCTGACAGCTGTTTCGCTGGTTTAAACCAGCTTCTTCAGAGGCAGTACATACTGCCTCTGAAGAAGCTGGTTTTGACAGCTGTTTCGCTGGTTTAAACCAGCTTCTTCAGAGGCAGTACATACTGCCTCTGAAGAAGCTGGTTTAAACCAGCGAAACAGCTGTCAGGCACTTGATACCCCCACTGCATGTACCTGCTGTTTCCCCCACCGGAATAAAGGGACTTTTAAAGGAGTGGTGCCCCGCTTTTTTCTTCAAATCGATTGGATAACATAAAGGCATTTGCTGTAGATAGTGAGACAATATTATGCAGTAGAAAGCCTTCACTGAATTGTATACCAGCAAAATGGGCATGGTGTGGCAGATTTGTTTAAGGAACTAGTAAAAGATGCAAAGAAATATAGTAGGCAGAAGAAGAGTTAAAAAAAATGCTTTAATCATTGTCAGACATAGCATGAAATTAAAATTACAGCAATATTCTTTTCATACAAGGAGCAATGCACTTTTACTTGGCCTTAGTTTAAAAGCTTTTCAAGTTGGATATTGCACTTTGCACTCGACAAATTGATTTGTGCCTGACTAATAAGAGAAATCTGAAGTCATGCCCTCTACACGGCTCGTAGATCTCAGCTCACCTCTGTGTTTTGAGACTGAACTAGAAAGTGTTACACTTTCCTCCAGCACACACCTCCCGCCCTGGAGGCCAGGGCAGCTACACATTCTCCATCAGGCTATTTCTGTCCATCAATATCTAAGAACAAAGTCCTGATGGGCAGAAAGCAAAAGATAGTCTGTGTAATCTCTATGGAGACAGCAGAAACATTACATGATTGGCAGGACCTGTGGCAGGGGACTTGGGAATAGCACCTCATCTCATACAGAGATGTAAACATGCTCGCACATGAAAGTGACAAGACCTACTTTACTGTAGAGCTCCGACATGGATCAATGATGTGTGACTTTTTGTGATATGTAGATGCAAGATGGAATATAGAAGTGCAGCCCCCTCTACAGAAAACTCAAAAATTAGTTAAAACAGAATAGAAAAGTGCAATAAGTCATACAAGCACATAAACAGCTGAACATTTTATAATTCACATTGTGAGTTCTAGTGACCAATTTCATCTTGCCTCTGCACAATGGTACTTATTTACTAGGGAACGTCCAGCGGTCTTCTGGCCTGTTATATCACAAGAGGTTTAGCAAACCCAGACTGGATTTATGAAAAATGGTTATTGATTGCTTCCTTCTCCTGAGTCATATCAGGTCACAGTCATAGGTTGCGAATTAATGTCTGAGTGATAGTAGTTCATGCAGCTTCCACAACAACAGATGTTTTTTTTTTGTTTTTTTTTTATTATCGAGGACTGCTTAAATGTATTAAAAAAAGAAAAGGAAAAAATGGGTCACATTATTGTAGCCTGCAATCACAGGACTGCTAATTTGCTAGCTTTTCCGCAAACCCCACCATGCTCTAGTATGGCCAAGGACTGTGATATCTAACCACTTAGTGGAAACAAGAAAAAGTACCCAATATAAGCAGCACCAGACCAATCAAATATATCTCCAAATATAACATTTTATTGGGACTAGTAAACACATATAAAAACATTTAAAATCACCAAAGATGACCACAGCAGGATAAGGATAAATATAGATAATTAATCCAAAAGTGAAAAATAGTAATAACAGATCCTCAAAAATACCTCATTATATCGTAATAATCAAAAATAACATACCACAGTATCAATATCATAAGTCACAAAGCCCATTGATAGTGATAAAAATATCCATAAATATATGTAACCAATACAAAGTTATATTGCACAGTGATCCAAAAGGATAATATATATGAGAGGGTATATATATATATATATATAACCTAATAACAAGAACTGTAGTAAAGTGGGGAGAGCAGAGTAAAAATTCTGCAATGGCTGAAGTAGACAAAAGGGAGACCGTGCAAGTTGGAGTGGAGCGTGATAAAGAAAAGAGGCTAAGGACTTACATGAGGAAAGGCTGAGGACCGTGAATACCGCCGCTGAGGCGCTCAGCGGCGGTATTCACGGTCCTCAGCCTAATTTATACGGTTTAATAATCGGGACAATTGGGCAAACAAAATGTGTTAGTTCTATCCACGGGAGAACGTTTATTTTAAAACTATAATGGCCGAAAACGGAGAAATAATGAATTGTTTCCATTATTTTCTTATTTTTCCCATTAAAATGCATTTAGTATAAAAAAATCTTCTTAGCAAAATGTAATACCCACAGAAAGCCTAATTGGTGGCGAAAAAAACGGGGTATAGATCATTTTCCTGTGATAAGTAGTAATAAAGTTATTAAAGAGGAACTTCAGCCTAAACAAACACACTGTCATTAAGTTACATTAGTTCTGTTAATTAAAATAGGTAGGTAATATAATCTCTTACCCACACTGTTTTAAAAGAACAGGCAAATTTTTGATTTCATGATGGCAGCCATCTTTTTGGTTGAAAGGAGGTGACAGGGAGCATGAGACACAGTTCCAACTGTCCTGTGTCCTGATCACCTCTCCCAGTTGCTATGCAACGTGAACAACAACATCGGAAATCCCATCATGCTCTGCACAGCATCAGGGAAAAAAAGCCTGGGCTTTTTTTCTTTGATGGGTGGAGCTTAGATAAAAATACAGCTAAAAATAATGCTTTGGTAAGAAAAACAAAGTTCTGATGCTGTGAAACTGTTAAATAAACACCAAGCCTTTTCAGTTCTGCTGAGTAGATTTTTAGTCTGGAGGTTCACTTTAAGGAATAAAAGGTAGGAGCCCTGACAGGTGAACATTTCTTTGGTCCGTTAGGGTAAAAACCCTTGGGGGTGAAGTGGTTAATAACTGAAGAGAAGAGTCATATAATTAGTCTGAAAATAGAAGACTCATTTAACGTTGATATGTGTAGGATAACTGCAAAACTAAAAGCCATAAGGTGCAAACTAAAATCCAGAAAGTTCTCATGCTCAGGTCTTTGAAGGGCAATCCAACCAGAATGGAATTAAAATCTGAATTAAAAAAATGCTCAGCTGAGTCACGCTGTATTCTGATGCCCCATGTAGAATTGTGGTATGACGATATCAGCTAGCCACCTGCTGCAGACTGCAGTGAGCCAGTGGGCAATTTAACCATTTTGATTGGTCCTGTCTTTTAATAAAAAAGGGATATAGGATGTTTCCTGTAAAGCAACTTTAAAATACGAGATGAACATTTCTGGAAGTTATTAAAATTTCATATGAATGATAATATCTACATATTTCATGTTATTTGTATGATGAAAATTTACATAATAAGCCCCACTGGAGGCTTGAAATGCACATAATAGATTGGAATAAAGGATTTGAAGGGAATATAAAACCACATAGAATGTAATGTGAGCACACAGATGTTTAGATAAAGGGAAGAAGCAGCTGCACCTCCTGCACTCCCTGTGGGTATACTTTAGTGTACGAGCCAATGAAATGACTGAGTAATGACAAAGGAAAGCATAGAGAACAACCGTGCTGAGAAACGTGGCACCTCCTAATGTACAATCATCAGGAATCCTTCCTAGAGAAGTAGGCACATGCTACCTGATCCAGGTGTTGATTAAAGCCTGTCCTCCACTTAAAAAAGCATGTGATTGCATTTCTTCCTAATTTCCACTACCGCAACTGAGCTCCTGTCAGGGCTGGATTTCCTATTAGCACTATAGGCTTGTGCCTACTTTACATACGGCCCATGAGTGAGAGGCGGCCAGCTCACTGGCCATCTAAAGTGCTCCCTTCTTTCCCTCCCTCCAGCTATGTGTTTATACTGGCTACAAATGGTGAGTATGAGAGGAAGAGACTCATCGCCTCCATACGTTCCAGCACTAATGACTCTCTTCAGCAGCACCCCAAATGTCCTCTCAAGGGCTACGGCAGGTCTCTCTGCATGGTATGACATGGAAGCCACTGTAACCATGGAGAGGATGCTGAGGGCACTGCTGAAGAGAGACTCGAGCGCTGGAACATATGGAGCCGGTGAGTGAGAGTCCTTTCATACATGCCGCTCTCCATTTTGGAGCCAGTGTAAATACACAAATGGAGGGAAAGTGGAAACTGCTGGGGGCACTTTGGTCTACCTAATAATTGGGCACATCTGGCTGCCTATGCTGGGGGGGGATGGGGGGGGGTGGTTCACATTCAGCTTCCATATACTTGTGGGCCTGCCTCTAGAACTGACTGATAACTTCATGTCTGTCACTAGAATCACTGATTACTGCCTGCTTGCCACTAGAATACCGACCACTGCCAGCCTACCACTAGAATCACTGATCACTTGATCACTGCTAGCCTGCCATTAGAATCACTGACCACTGCCATCCTGTCACTAGAATCACTGATCACTTGATCACTGCTAGCCTGTCATTAGAATCCCTGACCACTGCCATCCTGTCACTAGAATCACTGATCACTTGATCACTGCTGCTAGCCTGCCATTAGAATCCCTGACCACTGCCAGCCTGCCACTAGAATCACTAATCACTTGATCACTGCTAGCCTGCCACTAGAACTGACTGACTGATAACTTCATGTCTGTCACTAGAATCACTGATTACTGCCTGCTTGCCACTAGAATACCGACCACTGCCAGCCTACCACTTGAATCACTAATCACTTGATCACTGACAGCCTGCCATTAGAATCACCGACCACTGCTAGCCTATCACTAGAATCACTGATCACTTGATCACTGCTAGCCTGCCATTAGAATCACTGATCACTGCCAGCTTGCCACTAGAATCACTGATCACTTGATCACTGCTAGTGCTAGCCTGCCATTAGAATCACCGATCACTGCCAGCCTGCCACTAGAATAGCTCATTAATCAAAGACATCAAGTCAGGTAGGTAGTTGAATCTGATTTGCCACATGCAAAGTAGCGCTATAGCTACCTGTGCTTTTTTATTTTTTTCAGCTGAGATAATTGATAGTGATTATTGTGTTAGGTGAAAAACTACTCTGTAAAGGTGTTCCCCGATTTCATTGATCTCCTTATTGGCCACCTGTATTGCCTACCACCACCTTCCTATCACCAAAATCTACTTATTACTACCTACCTATGATTAGAAACTATTTTTCACAGTTTTTATTAATATAATGTCCTTGTGATTTGGATTATCTGCTTGTTTTTGGCAATAACCTATATTTGGGAAAATGTTCCTGTCATTGGTAATATCTGAATAGTGTTGGTCTCCTCTACTTGTCTTTGGTAATATCTGCATTACCTTGTGTGATTTTATTTAAAAAGAAAAAGTGGGTGTGATGTGAGGGGTGTGTGGTCTGTGTTAGGGGCGGAGTTTACGGCATCAGAGCTTATGTGCCTTTAGGCTCCTGACCTGTAAATGCTGCCCTGGCTACTATAAAAAGTTTAGGAGCTCAATTGCACAGAAAATGCAGCAGGACAATAATTGCGCTCAGGAGAAAATAGTTTGGGCAGATGGATTGCACTAATGGAAATGCTTGTAACGGTTTCCATTCGTATTAATTGTACCTAGCATTTTACGAGCCACTAACGATCCGAATCAGATTGCAAAATGCTGGTAGTGGAGAAGGGCCCTATGGGTCCAGCTGAGAAGTGGAATGATTGCCTGCTGTCTTAGTAACACAGCCACATTTAGCATAGTGGGGAGTTGCTCCTTGCAGATATACAAGGATACATCTGTCAGAGGCTTTCCCATTACAACGTTTTAAAATTTTAGGGAAAGTAACAGTCTTCTAAACACTAATTCCCAGTCCTTTAAAGTTTTTCACCACTTTTAATATTGACCAGGTTTGTGATCTTTGATATTTACATTATTGGGCCTCCTTTTAAAAGTAAACCAATTAAAAAAAATTGTGGGTGATGACTGTGATGCTTTCTTACCCTCGCTGCTTACTGTTCCAGGTTGTTTGCAAATAGTTTATTGCCAAAATATCGCACCCAGTGCAGTATCAAAAAGAGATGTCTGACTTTGCCAATGAAAGACTTATGTGCAGGATATTATCTGTTTTATTTGTTTGAACTGAGGCATGGAATCTACCCGGCCGTCAGGTGTTATCCAGATCCTCTAATGGCAAGACTAATGGGTAACAAGTTGCATTTTCTAATCTATTCCCAATTAGGGCTTGCAAGCTAAATGAGGTCTCACCGTGAGGGGTGGAACTGGCACACTCAAGGATTAATAGCAGAAAAGGAGCTGCCATCAATCACCAGCAGAATTTGGTAGGCATAGATAAAACAGGGCAAAATAAATCCGTTAGCCCTTAGTTGGCAACTTGAGATCAAGCAGGGCAAGTAAAACAGCAACAGAAGTTACACCTGGAGATCAAGCAGGATGAGATTAAAGGCTAGCCACTGACTGGAAATTAAGCAAGATACAGCAGCAGAATTTGGAAACTTGAGGTCAAACTGGAAAAAAACTAAAGGGTAGCATTCTGCTATTCAGACTCCAAGAGGGGAGGCACAGGCTGAAGTTTTCTATGAAGATTGCAGTTTATGGGACCTGATGGTTTGTGGTTTAGGACATGGCCAGTGTCTGGGATCCATACCAGGCACTTTAAAGGTGTTTTATTTGACAGGTTATCAAGGGGTTGACACAGTCAAAGGCAAGCTCTATAACCATGGCTGGATTTCAGGCAAGGCCACAAGAGCCATGGCCTGGGACACCAGGAAAGCAAGGGGCGGGCTGTGGATAGCAGGGTGGCAGTTGCAGTTAGCATGCCAAACCTTCATCCTGCTACACAGAGCTTGCACATAGTGGTGGGTGGTAGGGATGATCGGAAAGAGCAAATTCCATTCCGCCGGAATTGCGGAATTCTGCCAGCGCAACATTTTGTCGCCATTACATTTCTGCGGAATTTTGCATTTCCATTCCGGCGGAAATATTAAAGTAATCGCAAATGAAACCTCGTTTTTGCTAAATGGTAGCCCATGGGACCTAGTGGCTGTTCCACCGGTAATTTTTTTTTTTCTTTAATTTTTTTCTTTATTTTTTGCAGCAGGAGGTGTCGCTTACGCCATGAGACCTAGCGGTGGTCCCATGGCGGTCGTTTTAGCAATGCAGGAGGTGTTGCTTAAAGAGAACCCGAGGTGGGTTTGAAGAATATTATCTGCATACAGAGGCTGGATCTGCCTATACAGCCCAGCCTCTGTTGCTATCCCAAACTCCCCTAAGGTCCCGCTGCACTCTGCAATCCCTCATAAATCACAGCCACGCTGCTGACAAACAGCTTGTCAGAGCTGGCTGTGTTTATCTCTATAGTGTCAGTCTGCTGCTCTCCCCGCCTTCTGCAGAACTCCAGTCCCCACCTGCATCCCTTCCCTCCCTGCTGATTGGAGGGAAGGGACAGGGGCAGAGACCGGAGCTATGCAGGAGGGGGGGAGCAGCTGAGACTGACACTACAGATGTATACACAGCCTCACAGCACGGCTGTGATTTATGAAGGATTGCAGAGTGCAGGGGGACCTTAGTGGGGTTTGGGATAGCAACAGAGGCTGGGCTGTACAGGCAGATCCAGCCTCTGTATGCAGATAACATTCTTTAAACACACCTCGGGCTCTCTTTAAGCCATGTAACCTTGCAGTGGTCCAATGGCGGTCGTTTTGGCGCCGCAGGTGTCGCGTAATCCATGGGACCTATCGGTGGTCTCATGATGGTCGTTTTGGCGCCGCAGGAGGTGTCGCTTACGCCATGAGACCTTGCAGTGGTCTCATGACGGTCATATTGGCGCTGCAGGAGGTGTCGCTTAAGCCATGGGACCTTGCAGTGGTCCCATGGCAGTTGTTTTGGCAATGCAGGAGGTGTCGCTTAAGCCATGGAACCTAGCGGTGGTCCCATGACGGTCGTTTTGGCACCGCAGGAGGTGTCACTTAAGCCATGGGACCTTGCGGTGGTCCCATGGCGGTTGTTTTGGCACTGCAGGAGGTGTCGCTTAAGCCATGGGACCTTGCGGTGGTCCCATGGCGGTCGTTTTGGCGCCGCAGGAGGTGTCCCTTAAGCCATAGGACCTAGCAGTGGTCCCATGGCGGTAGTTTTGGCGCCGCAGGAGGTGTCGCTTAATCCATGGGACCTAGCGGTGGTCCAATGGTGGTCGATTTGGCGCCGCAGTAGGTGTCGCTTATGCCACGGGACCTTGCGGTGGTCTCATGGCGGTCATTTTGGCGCTGCAAGAGGTGTCGCTTACGCCATGGGACCTTGCCGTGGTCCCATGGCGATCATTTTGGCACCGCAGGAGGTGTCGCTTATGCCATGGGACCTTGCTGTGGTCCCATGGCGGTGGTTTTGGCACTGCAGGAGGTGTCGCATAAGCTTTGGGACCTGGCGGTGGTTCCATGGTGGTGGTTTTTGCACCACAGGTGTCACGTAATTTTTAGGACCTGGCGGTGGTCCCATGGCAGTGTTTTTTGTGCCGCAGGAGGTGTCGCGTAAGCTTTGGGACCTGGCGGTGGTCCCATGGCAGTGGTTTTGGCGCCGCAGGAGGTGTCGCCTAAGCTTTGGGACCTGGCGGTGGTCCCATGGCGGTGGTTTTGGCGCCACAGGAGGTGTCGCGTAAGCTTTGGGTCCTGGTGGTGGTCCCATGGCGATTGTTTTGGCGCCGCAGGAAGTGTCGCATAGGCTATGGGACCCATACAAAATGGTTGGGATAGGTGAGATAGCTAGGGAGCTGGTTGCTAACATAGGATTAATTGGTTGTTAAGACTGTAATTGGTGCTGAAATAGTTCCGATTTTCATGCAGAAATCCGTTTGGGTGGTTTTTGTAAGCCTCTGATTGGTGCAGAAATTCCTATTTTCATTTAGAAATCCTGTTGTTCTCCCTTTAAGCTTCTTCTAGGGGCTTCCTTGTAATTAGCGTACAAAAATCCGCATTCCGCTGGAAATACGCATCGTTCTGCGGAAATTCCGCTATAGCGATATGGCAATTCCGTTCCAATGGGACAGAACGGAACCACCAAATTCCGGCCGGAATCGTGGAAAAATTTATTCCGCGGTACGCGGTGAGCATCCCTAGTGGGTGGCTACCAACAGCCGGATCTGTCACTCGGGGATGAAAGGGCAGTGAACAGGCACTAAGGCCTCTTGCACACTGCAAGTGATTCCGATTCAGATTCCGCTTTTTAATCAGTTTTTACATCCGATTCCGATTTGCAGTTTGCTCCTTGCACACTGCAAATCAGAATCTGAATCGGATGTAAAAACTGATTAAAAAGCGGAATCTGAATCGGAATCACTTGCAGTGTGCAAGAGGCCTTACAGTGATCTCTAAGCTGCCTGTCACTCACTAAATGTGCCACTCACCAAAGAGCTTACAATCTAATTCCTGCCATCATGTCACTAACTGTCCTCAGAGAAACTTACGATCTAACCCCTGCCATGCTGGGGGGAAGGGGGGAGAGTTTAGGATGCTGTCGGTCTGGGTGCAGCTGGTGATTTTGAGCTTTGAGTGGTAAAGTACAAATCCGGCACTGTCTATAACTGGGTACCTTCAAAGATCTAGGGAAAAATGTTCCTGGAATGAGGATGTAATGTGGCTTGCTGTGGGGCACTGTGTACCTATCTGATAGAAATCTGACATTTGGCAATGGCAGGGTTGGATTTATACTTTTGCTTCCCTTAGGACAACTTTGTTGTGGAGCAGCAACCCCCTTCCATTACACATGCAGGTATATCTTCCATGTCCACATCCATGTACACCAGCCCCTCTCCTTCATTTACAGCTGCCCTGTGCATCAACTCCCCCCCCCCCCCCCCCCCCCAAGGGTTGCCAACCCAATTTCTAATTTTTGACGGACAAAAGGCCCAAAAAAGCAGGACACTCAAAATTTTGGACGGACAGGGGGCGGAGTTGGGGGCGGAGTCAACAGTGCACTTTTAAGTAGCTGTGGGTGGCGCTAAGCTCTGGGCATTATTATTTTTTGTATTTATATAGCCAGGGTTGTGGAGTCAGTCAGAGCAATTTTTGGGTACCTGGAGTTAGCAGTTTCATAAACTAAGGCGTCAGAGTTGGATAATTTTTGTACCAACTCTACAGTCCTGTATAGCACTGACATCTTCTGCAGCACTTTACAGAGTACATGGTCATGTCACTGCAGTGGCATAGCTAAGGAGCTGTGGGCCCTGTTGCAAGTTTTACAATAGGGCCCCCCAAGCACTCTATACATAACAATTGATACGGCGCACCAAAACCTGCCAATGGCAACTACAGTGTCTGAGGTGCAAAAAGGGGATGGGGAACAGTTTAATGATTACTACTATTCAAAGTATCTATAGAAGTGATTATTATGAGCACAGGACCAATAGAGAGCGAATACTGTAGTTGAGGGAGAGCCTCTAGGGGCACCTCTGGCCCGGATGCGGTCTCTACCTCTGCACTCCCTATTGCTACGCCCCTGTATCACTGACTGTCCTCAGAGGAGCTCACAGTCTAATCCAGGAGTGGGTAAACTTTTTGACTTGAGGGCTACATTGGGTTCTTAAATTTGATTGGGGGGCTGGTGCAGAATAGGAGTGCAGTGCACGAAGCGTGCTGCGACAAAAAAAGGGCCTGACTGTAAGGTAACAGTGTAACGCAAAGACAGTGGGCCCAGGTTTTCTCCCAAACACGGGACATTTTTCCCCCACCCACAAACAACTAAGACAAGACAAGACAAATAACATTTATATCGCACTTTTCTCCTGGCGGACTCAAAGCACCAGAGCTGCAGCCACTAGGACGCGCTCTATAGGCAGTAGCAGTGTTAGGGAGACTTGCCTAAGGTCTCCTACTGAATAGGTGCTGGCTTACGGAGGCCCAGGGACAGCAGGCAGCCCCCCTCAGACAGCAAGACACGTAATGTGGCAGCTTTCCCCAGAAAATACAGATCATGGCAAAGCATTTACAAATATGGCAGCCTCCATATCCCTATTATATCTTACTACATCTATGTTGTACAAAGGCCATATCAAAGTAAATTCAATCTGTAGGTCCTATCACATATAAAGTATGTTGTTAAGATTGTACTATACAATCTGACTGTAGTGTGTACAGTGTATGGCAAACTAGTTTCAAAACTGCTTTCTGGTCAACAATTAGTTTATGTAAGAAGCAGAGTGTGTGTGACATCTGGGCTGGGGATATACAGTAGTGTGTTCTCCCCCTGCCAGCCACTCTCTGTCCAGTTACAAGGCCAGTCCTTCTGCCAGACTGGCTGGGGGAAATATGCAGAGGGTTGCAGAGTGAGACATAAAGAAAGAACCAGTCTAGCAGAATGACTTGCCCTGTAACTGGACAGAGAGTGGCTGGCAGGGGGAGAACACACTACTGGATATCCCCAGCCCAGATGTCACACACACTGCCCTCACAACTTCATACCTGGATCTGGCTGCCATTATATTCTGGGGACAGGGGGAGAGGAAGACAGTGATGAACACGCTGGCTGCTCGGTGCTTGCTCTCTCTGTCCCCTACAGTAAAGCTGCTGCTGCTGCTTCCAGTTCCTGGACAAGAGTTGTGGGGGGGCGGGCTCTCATGGCTGCTTCTACTCTTGCTCTCTCTCATTGGCTTGAGCGAGGCAGAAGCAGCAGAAAGAGCACTGCTGATTGGAGGGCGGGAGGGAAGAAGGACAGAGAAGCCCAGGGCAGTATGGGGCTTCATGCAGAGCTACCTCAGGTGCCGGCAAAGGGACCAGGCCCCAACCAGTCCCACAGACTCCCAGCCCCCAGGGGTGCCCCTCTTTCCCTCACAGAGAGAGACTCACAGTTAGTGTGCTGGCTGCTGGGTCGACTGTTTTTCTCCTTGGCCTGGTCACTTCTGGCAGCTTGCTGGGCTGTGGGTGGGGGGCGGGCTGCTGCTGTAGACTGCTTGGTCGGCTGTTGTTTGTCTGCCTCCAACTAAGTCACTCTCCCCCTGTCCCGAACCAGTCAGTCTCTGTCCCACAGACTCCCAGCCCCCACTCCAAGCCAGGGTGCCTCTCTCTACCTCACAGAGACTCACAGTAGTGTGCTGGACTGGCTCCTCTGCTCCAGGTTCCTGTGCTGTCGGCTGTCAGCTGCTGCTGATCTGCTCCTGCCCTGGCTGCTCCTCGGCTCTGCTCTGCTGCGTGGCTCAGCGGCTGTGTGTGTGGCGTGCCTGAGTGTGAGTGCTGTCTGTGCTCATGTGCTGCCGCTGCTGCGGCTGCGAGTCTGCGACCTCAGCTCCGACCTGACTCTGGCTGCAGTGCTGCCGCCCGTGTGACGTACTCCTCTCTCCTCGTCGGCGTCCTCTCCTCCTCGTCTCGCTGCTGTGCTCAGACTGAGTGGGCTGGGCCGGCTCCCTCCCTGCATCTCGTATTGGGCAGCGAGTGGCGCCGGTGCCAAAAAGAGGTTAGCTGATTGGAGGGGACACCCGGGGAGGAGAGCGGCGGCTGAGGGGAGACTGAGGGAGGGGGGAAAAGAGCGCGCATAGCACAAGGCGCATGCGCAGAATAAGTTGGAATAATATATGCACTTTTGGACGGACGACTGCCCAGGAAATACGGGCAGTACGGACAGCTCTGTTTTAAGAGCTTCTGTACGGATAGTCCGTCTTTTGACGGACGCTTGGCAACCCTGCCCCCCCCCCCCCATGCTTTTCATTGCAACCTTATCTTCCATACGTCCATGCAGGGCAGCCATCAGGGGGGGACAACTGATTCTGCAATAAGGGGCCCAGGGCAGCTGGGGGCCCTGGTCCCCCCACAAAGCGCTGGAAGGGCCGCATGTGCTGACTACAGCACACCGCATTCCAGCACTGAGAGAAGAGTGACATCAGCGCTTGAACGTGGGGAGCAGATGAGTGAGCCCGCTACAGCAGACATTCTATAATGGGGCACCACCTATAACTGGCTACAGGCTACCTAAACTGGGCCACCACCTATACCTGGCTACCTATACCGAGGCACCACCTATATCTGGCTACCTATAACTGGGGCACCACCTATACTTGGCTACCTTTACTGAGGGCACCACCTGTACCTGGCTACCTATACTGGGGCACCGCCTATACCTGGCTACTTATACTGGGGCGCCTATAGCTTGCTACCTATACTGGGGCACCTGTACCTGGCTAACCTACACTGGTGCACTACCCATACCAGGCTACCTATACTGGTACGGTGGGGTGGCTAGTGAGCGGGCACAGCAACCAGCGGGTGGGCCCATGGAGGGGGCCCAGGCCTGATGATGTGTGAGGGGCCCCAACATTTCTGATGGCGGCCCTGCGTCCATGTCTAGCTGCCCTCTTTGAGCATCACCTGCCCTAAGTTCAGGCCACAGTGGCATTTCCCTTCCAGAAATCGTGGCTGGGGCAGCATTCTTATCACGCTGGCTGCTTATCCCCAGTGATTCCACACGCAAGAGAATCCAGTGTTGGACACAACTTACAGTTCACTCTTCCTTCCCTAGTTAATAGCTGCCTACCCTTCCAAGCCAGGGTGTTCAGCCAAATACAGGGGAAACTAAAGCTTCATTTGTGGCAACTGTCAGTGCTGCTGAGGTGGCAAAGCTGTATACTATACCATCTGGCCACCAGTTCATGAAAACCTGATTTTTGAGGTTTGTTCAAAAGTATTATTACTACCTTTAGCAGTATATTCCCAAATATTGCCTAAAATAGTGCTAAAAAAGTTACCTCATTGGCCAACTTCCAGTCAAATAAACGTATACGCCCAGCAGCCTGTTGTGGTGTTCGGTACTTTGCTGCTGTAAAAACACTCCCCATGGAGCTGGATCTAAACACAAAGGCGTCTATGTTCAGGGCCAGGAAGTGGTATATGAGCACGCGCAACACTCACAATCGGTGCTGGAAGTACAGAACAACTGAGGATAAGGTGAGGTTTAGAGTAATTACTGCTTGTTTTTTGCAGCGGAGGGGCGGTTAGAATAGGGCATCAGTAGAGGGAGGCACATGTATGGATAGAGTTAGCTTTACTGTTAATTTTTTGGAAGGGGGTCGGTTAGGCTTTGGTAGAGGGAGGGCTCATGTGAGGATAAGGTGAGGTTTATTGTTAATTATTGGTTTGCCAAGGAGGGACGGTTAGAGTAAGGCTCTGTTAGAGGGAGGTGCATGTGAGGATAGAGTTAGGTTTAGTGTTTGGAAGGGGGTCGGTTAGGGTTAGGCATCAGTAGAAGGAGGGCTCGTGTGAAAAAATGGTTAGGTTAGGTGTTAGTTGCTAATTTGAATAGTAAAATATCATTCATTTTTACCTATATTTTACTGTCTGTATTGGAATATTGGTCATTTTACCGATATTCAACTAGCGTCCAAATTACTGCGGCACACTTTTTACATGAATGCAAATTGAATGTTTAGAGGTTATGGACTTCCTCTTGACAAAGGGAATTTACTCCTGACTCTTAGCAACAACAGTAATTGGAATATCATTCTCCACTGTTTTAGCTCTGGAATAAACATGTATATTGTTTATGATGTCTTTAGGCTAGCTTTAACGTGTGTCATTCAGGTGTTGTTTGTAAATGTGGTCTTAGAAGAGCAGAAAATGTGGGTCCTGCTAATTCTGACAATGATTTTGTCAGCAAAGACTTTTGCAAAGTGGCTAAATTGCAGTGAAACATTCTCTCCGAATTTGCCCTGCCAGGTCCCAGTGAATCCCGACAGCGGTCTGGGAATTAGGACTAGATCTGCATTGGCAGCTGAATGAATACAATTAAGGATTCAACCAAAACACAGAGCACGGAAAGGATTATGCGTTTGGCAGGTGTTCATATCCAAGCCGCACACATAGTGTGAACTGTCTGCTATCTGCTGTGAAGATCATAAAACTCCACCTGCTTATTTCTGCCAATGTTATTAAAACATGAGATGCTACAATGTCGAGGAACTGACTTGGCCTAAGTAGCAGGCACTGTGTCTGGTAATGAGGAATGTTGCACAGATTCCTTAATCATGTCTGTTGTTTTTAATTTGTTAATTTTGACACACGTTGCCAAGATGACCATAGAGAACGGATGATGATGGTTTATTTCTAAACAATAATCATCAGAATACGTTATATACCCTATAGTGCATTCCCTATCTTATATGCACATTTCTTCTGCAATAATAATCAATAGCTTAGTGGTACTGAATATAACTTTGTTTAAACTGACAACTGCTTATATTTTACAATATTTATTTATAAATTATTTATTTTATTTCTTTGGCATTTTTATTATTTATTCAGTTTATATACAGAGTAGAAGCAGAGCCGAACAAGTATTAGAATTGAGAATACAGGAACCAAAATGGAGAAAAGCGGTACAAATCTAGCATTTCACAAAACCTGGCATAATAACATTTGTAAAGTGCTTTTCTCCAGTCGGAATAAAATCGCATAGATATGTCTCAGATCAATACAGGGTTGTAGGTTGGACAGTGTTCATAAATGCCGCACTAAACGGGTGGCTTTTCAGTTTGGGCTTAAAGTGGACCCAAACCAAACATTTTTTTTACTTCAAAATATTTAGTTGCACCACTCTGACACACACAAAGATAAATAAACACACCTTCAAGCCTATGAGCGTTTCAGTGCATACTTTTCACCCTTCTCTTTTCATAACTAGGGTTATACAGGTGGCAGCCATTAGCAATTCCTTCTTTGCTGGACACCATCTACTACACCAGTTTGCCGGTTTCTGTCCCGGCAATATGAAAGGAAGAGAGGGGTTCCTCCAATAAATGTGAAATATTTTATATTTGTCATCATGCAGGTGAAAAAAAGGCTGCTATTTATTATTATAATTTAGAAAATAGATTTTATTTCTGAAATCTTGTATTTTTAATTTGGGTCCACTTTAAATGCTTCCAGGAATGGAGATTTACTGATTGGATGTGGCTGGAAGTTCCAAAGTGTAGGAGCAGCATGACAAAAGGCTCTGTCTCCAAAGGTTTTGAGGTGGATCCTGGGGGTCACCAAGTTATTAGAGACTTTTGATCTAAGATGGAGGGTTGTTCAGGTACCCCATGCCCAGATTGTGCAAGGATTTGAATGTCATTAACCCAATCTTAAACTGAATTCTCCATTGTATTGGTAGCCAGTGGAGTGAGCAAAGGGTTGGTATTATGTGGCAATGGCAGGTTTGGCTAGTTAACAGCCTTGCAGTGGCATTCTGTACTAATTGTCTTTAAAGACCCCCGGCATTCAGAGGTTTGACTTCCTGATAAATCTAGTACCTAAAACTGGGCAAGGTGGAGAGGGAAATTTGTGTAAGAGGAAAAGCATAGCAAAGGACAGGTGTAAAGATAGAGATAGATGGGCAGGAAGGGAGGCCCAGGTTCAGCCATCATCCATGTGTCCACCAGTTGCCTAAGGGCCCTTTGCATAAATAAACTCTAAGTAATCATACAAAAGTGTTCTGGTAATATTCTATTTCTAACCTATATTGTTATTTTAGTGGCACAAGGTTGTATAGTAAATAGAGGGTTTAAATTCCAACCAACTTGACCAGGTGGACCAGTGATGATCTTCTCTTGTGAGTGCTGACATTAAACTATATGTCTAGGTATTGCATGCCAGTTTGGGGGTCCCGGGCGGTGGCAGACCCATGGCACCCTTCTGTCATGTGCACCAGTGTTTGTGCTGATATTAAACTATATGTAAAAACATTGGCCAGTAGAACAGCTCTGCTCCTAACCAACTTAATTTACACAGATCAGATCAAAGCATGTACATCCCTGGCAGGGAGGCCTGAGATAACACAATACATACATTAAGCCCATTATACTGGTCAAGAGCCAACTCCACCCCTGTCCTTCCTCTATCCTCAAATGCTGAAAAGGCTTTTGATAGGGTGGATTGGGATTTTCTAGAGGCAGTGGGGGCCAGCATGTTGGCTTATATAATGGCATTATATTCAAACCCTAGCGCTAAAGTTAAAGCAAACTGCATTATATCAGATCCATTTGGTATAAGTATCGGCACATGACAGGGCTGTCCACTCTCTCCTCTGATCTTCACTCTCTCCTTAGAACCTTTTTGTGTAAGATTCGAATGAACTCTGGCATACAAGGTCTAACTATTCCTGATTCAACACATAAAGCTGCCGCGTACACAGACGGCCTGCTGTTTTTCCACACTAATCCTCACATAGCTGTGGCCAATCTTATGACAGAGTTTCAGATTTCTGGTCAATTGTCAAATATGAAAATGAATTATAATAAAAGTGAAGCCCTAGGAATTATACTTCAACCAATACAAAAGAATGCATTACGTTCCAATTTTCCCTTTAAATAACCTTCTAAAGGCCTAAAATATATAGGAGCACATATAACCCCGGATCCTAAACACCTAACTATACATCAAACATATAGAAGGATGCACCTCATACCATATAATCCTTTACTTTTGCATACAGCATTCAATACAGTCCGCTGAAACACAAGAGGAGTTGTCTTTAATGCCACATGCTGTTGAAGAGACAGAGTAAAGCCTCCAACATACACGGTAGTTTTCCACTCGCCGGCAGCTGAGACCCAGATTTAGGTCTTTCCACGCTTTGGGACACTTCCTGCCTGCCCCCCACCTTACTGTTAAAATGTTTGCATCACCCCAATCTTTCCAATAATGCTTAGCAATATGTAATCAGCAGTACCTCAGAATACAAGAATGCTCCCAATAGTGTAAAAAGGTATGACTTTATTAAAAACTAGTCTACCTAAGCCCGTTTAAAAGCGGGCTCTAGGTAGTGAAATTACCCACCGCGCGCGCACGGCTGCCCTGCTCCCTGGCCTGACCTCCCGTCCCAACGGCTGTCTGTACTGCACATATGCGCAGTACAAAAAAGCCATGGATGGACAGACAGGGAAAGTGGATGGCGCAGGGACCGTTAGGTATTATTATACAGGATACATAGCTATTGCACTTACAGTTTGAAGACAATATAAATAGCCTAGAGTTTTTTAGAGGGCTTTCCCCGTCTGATGACATTTTTCGCATCGGCAGAACTATTGACCACATGGACTGCAATAGAAAAATGCCTTCGGAACATGAAATTCGTGATTCTGCAGAATATCAAATTTGGACGAAATTGGAATTTGGCTGTTCCAATCGATGGGGTTGATCCACTATAACAAATAGTGTGCCTTATCAGAGTTAGCATGCTTTACCAGAGTTAACATGCCTTATCAAAGTTAACATGCTTTATTAGAGTTAACGTGCCTTATCAGCGTTAGCGTGCCACCAGCAGGGACAAAAACACAAATAAATGCAGCTGTTCTCTGTAGAATAATTTTATTGTGATTTATGTCTTTGTGCTAGATTTTTCTTAACTTTCTTTAGTCTGAGATTTTGGGACAGTTCTGGTAACAGAAATTGAGCAGCAGTCTCTCTCTAATTTGGGCCCAGACATCAATAAAGACCATGCAGAGGTTTCTAACCTACCTTGCTCTTTACTTATCCACAAAGAACATTTTGGGTTGAGTTAGACTACACAATGCAATGTGGAAACACATCACAGTCCACCTTAGTTAAGGCTTTAGTGTGGGTGGTGTCTGTGCGTGGTGCAGACTTTAACCTCCTTAGCGTTACGGACGAGTTGAGCTCGTCCAGTAACGCCGATGTGCACAGCGCAGGCCCTGGTGGGCCGATTTGCACAATCTTTTTTCAAACACGCAGCTAGCACTTTGGTAGCTGCGTGTTTTTGTTTTTTTTCTCAATCGCCGCCGATCCGCCGCTACCCACCGTGAAAGAGCCCCCCCCCCGCAGACCCCTTGCACAGCCTGGCCAATCACTGCCGGGCTGCGCTATGGGGTGGATCAGGACTCCCCCTGACGTCACGACGTCAATGATGTCATCGCGATCATCGCCATGGCGACAGGGGGAAACTAATACAGGAAATCCCGTTCAGAACGGGATTTCCTGTTGCATAATAGCGCCGGCAGTGATCGGAGGGTACGGGAGGACGCCGCAGGGAGGGGAGAAGCATGTAGGTAGCAGTACGCTAGCTACATGTTAAAAAAAAATACCTTCAAAAAACCCTCCCATGGCCGTGCGCCGCAATGTTTCAGAACGCCAGGGAGATAAAGTGGGTGGTGGCTGTGGGGTGAAGGCTTTAGTGTGGGTGGCTAGTGTACTGGTTAAGGGCTCTGCCTCTGACTGGTTAAGGGCTCGTCTCTTCCTGTTCAGTAAGCCAGCATCAGGGCCGGATTTCTGGCTAGGCCACATAGGACTTAGTCTAGAGCACCAGATAAAACAACTAAATTAGGGGCGGTAAGCATACTCCCAATACAATAGGATCAAACACGATCCGTCCGCTGCGACCGCCCTGCATTAGAGTTTGCACTGTGGGAAATAGCAGCGGCCACGGGTGGCTACGGAGTTGGGGATTGGACAAACTGCAGCTGCCTGTCACTCACCTCCCCTCTTGCCTCCAGCGCTGAAGCCTCCCTGTAGCTAGCCAGATGCTTTTCCTGCTGCTGCACTAGCTGCCTGTCATTCACCTCCTGATCACCTTCAGCGCCGAAGCTTCCTCTTCCGCTCTCTGTAAGCTGCAGCTGTGTATCTCTTTCTCCAGCCAGGGTTTCCTATCATGTGACTCGCTGTTAACAGGGAAGGAGGGGGGAAGGGGGAGACACACCTGGCTACCTATATAGAAGTGAGGGGTCATTTGCCTACCTATACTGAAGGTGTGTGGGGGGGGTGTTGGTTGAGATGCTGTTAGGGGGGTTGCTGGTGACAGTTAGCCTTGGGCGGTCAAAAGTACAAATCAGGCCCTGGCCAGCACCTATTCAGTAAAAGACCTTGGGCAAGACTTCCTAACACTTCTACTGCCTATAAAGCACATCCTAGTGGCCGCAGCTCTGGCGCTTTGAGTCTGCCAGGTGAAAAGCGCAGTATAAATGTTATTTGTTTTGACTGTGAGCACCACAGGTTTTAGTGTGGATGGAGGCTGTGGGCAGTGCATGCTTTAGTGTGGATGGTGGCTGTGGGTGGCTGCTTTGGTATGGTTGACGGTTATGCGGGCTCCCAGCAGCATGCCATGCATAATTACTACTGTCTTTTAGTACATAGGATGTGGAAAATAAAAATGACATTGAAGCTTGATCAGGGATGGATTTAAGGCAAGGCCACATAGGCCATGGCCTAGGGCACCACAGGATCAAGGGCGGGTGGGCAGCAGGCTATACTGTGGTGGCGTGCAGGAAGGGTCACGTGAGGGGGAGTGTCATCTGTCTTCTTATACTAAGGAGAAGTGGGTAGGGGTCATTAGTCAACCTATACTAGAGGGAAAGGGGGAGTCATCAGGCTATCAATACTAGAGGAGGGGGGAAGGGTCATCTGGCTGCCTATACTAGAGGGAAGGGTCAATGGGCTACCTATACTAGAGAGGGGTGGCTGCTGACAGTGGCCTTGGGCGGTAAAGAGTACAAATCTGGCCCTGAGCCTGATATGGAGCAGGCATAAGATAGCAACATGTATATTTTCTTCACAGGTTTGCCTAACTTCACAGGGTGTGGACATATGTTCACTCCTCCTCCCCCAGGCCTACATCAACTCTCACCAGCAATGATGTTTTTAAAGACATTATAGCCATGCTCTCACAAAGCCCTACCTAATTCCACTACACCCTCCCCTCATATTATAGCAATGCTGTCCCTTTAAATCGCAGCATTATCTCATACATTAGTGGAAAGCCGCTTTCCTGCACAAGGCAACAGTTCATGCCTATCCTAGTTTATGTCTGTATATAGATTTACTATCCATGCTTTCTCTTACTGTACAGAAGCAACTGCAGAATCCCAAATATACTTTTTTTTCCATCTGAGACTGCTTCCCATTACTCTTTGAATGTCAGAATATACCAATAAAATGAAGGACACACACAATATTAATATGCAGAGCCGGTATGGTGACATCATGCACAGAAAGCGAAAGGCATTTGGCATTTTGCCTTGTTGCTGAGGATCTTGTCCAATAATGGGTTTGAGGGGACCCAATTACAAGTTTTGCCCTTGGGCCCAGAATGTGCAGGTTTAGTTACGCCACTATTTAAATGTAAAAGGCGAGGAGACAGATTTAATTCAGAAAGTTAACATCAGGCAGACACGGCCCAATCCGGTGACAACCGCTAGTATTTGTAACAGCGGGGACCCACAGAAACGCATGAAATATATCACTCCGCTCTCCAGCCACCGATCCCCTGATTAATAATTTAGTGGGACAGACGACTGCAGAGGAGAGAAAGGAGAAAAACCCTTTAGTGGGGAATAATTTGTTTCAGCAGATAAAGGAAATAATTTTATTAGGAGATAAAGGTTTGAATTGTGTGTCTGTTGTGGGGTGATGGAAATCTCGCTGTGAAATAGGCTGAACCGAGAAGCACGCTGAGATATTCTTATTAGGATAGGATCTTGTAAGCAGGGACTGCAAAGCATTTAAAATAACCATTCTAGGGTGTAAAAACTGTTTTTGTAAGGCTCTTTTATAACCGTGCCGAAATAACACATTATTTCATAATAGGTGAGATAGCATTCTCATCAGCGGGAGGTGTTATTGCAATGTATGTAGGACATGTAAGATGGAAGCACGTGCAATGTGAACATTTGGTGACAGCTGAAAAGGTGAGATCTGGATTTCAAGGGCCCATCCACATGAGCGACTCTTTCCGATAGTCGGTGTTGCTCGCTTCACATGGCTTTTTCATGCATTCCCTGCTCTCATATAGTGTTCATATAGGTGCATGAGAAAAGGGCCCGGCTGGATAACGAAATGGCGCCAGTGGAGAACGATAGCTCAATAATGATCATTAACGATAAATACAGTTTTAAAAAAAGGGAGTTGATAACGAAGATATATGGTACTTACGTATTATCCCGTCTGGAAAGTTTGGCAACTTTTTGTTAAAGTTCTATTTGATCCCCTAGCCAGTTCTAACCATTTTTGGAAAGCTGAAAGTCCTGGCAATCCTTTGCACTGGGTCAATGCGATGCCCCATTCCCAAGTTAGGGGGGGTTTGGGGGACAGGTGTCCCCTGCACTTTGCTGCAGAGAGCCCAGTGGAAATGAGTCTCCTGCCCATGCCAGTAGGACAGAGAGGAGACGAGGGTACATAGCTGCACTTCTCCTTCATCTATAATGAGAGACCCAGGGCACTTAGTTTTGAAGATACAGATTTATGCTGTGAAGGAAGAAGATGACCTACCGGGTGTGCTGCTTATCATCATGTCTGGTTCATCTCGTACTTCTGTAATTGCACTTTCTGCAGCCAAGTTCGGGAGACACTCCTCCTTCAAAACTCCATAACTTGAGAACTGAGCATCATACTGACTCGGTGCAACAGAAAGCCGAGCCTTTCAGCTTTCCAAAAATGGTTAGATCTGGCTAGGGTAACAAACAGAACTTTAACAAAAAGCTGCCAAACTTTCCAGACGGGATAATACGCAAGTACGAAATATATCAATGTTAAAAATCGTAACATAATTCAACATTACAGCTAAACTCAACCCTACTCTTGCATAGAACCCTCCCGTGGTGGTGCCTAAAACTAACCACTCCCCTCATGGTGCCTAACCCTAACCACCCAACCCCCCCCCTGACCCTAATCACCACCCCTAGGGGTGCCTAACCCTAACCACCCCCGGGTGGTGCCTAAAACTAACCACTACCCTGGTGGTGCCTAAACCTAATGACCCCCTGGTGGTGCCTGCCTAACCCTAACCTTCCCGGCGGTGCCTAACCCTAACCATTCCCCCTGGTGGTGCCTAACTCTAACCACTCCCCTGCAGAAACACACTTTTACACATAGAAATGATAATATCTTTGATAACATAAAGTCTGTACATACAAACAAAATAATATGACAAACACTATAACGTTGCAAGCTTCTAAAATGATAACATACTTCAAAAACTTTAATGTTCTAATGTTGTTAACGATATTTATCAGGCGCCCTTATTTCTGCTTTTTTTCACCATATTAACGTTAATTACATTAAAGTCTATGGCGGCGCCCTTTTCGCCCACTAGTCGCCGGCGCCCTTTTTTCCTGCTACCTTTCATATAGAGATCACAAACACCTCATTGGAGCTAGAATAACACACTCACATGAAATGCTGGTATAAAGCAAATGTATGCTTTTACAAAGTAGTGAACAGGGCCAGGGTGTAACAACAAATCATGGGGCCCTCAGAAAAAACAATGGGGTTCCACAAAATTCATATCCCTTCCCTTGCCTACCCCTGTTGGCCCTCACAGCCTGGGCAGGGATGAGCAGAAACTACGCCTGTGCGAATTTACGCATCGTAGTTCGCATCTACGCATCTTAGTTCGTAGGTGAAGTTTCAAAACTACGCTTACGCATTTCCACGTAACGAAGTACCGCTACGCGTAGCTTATACCCACTATGCGTAGTTAACATGTTTATTGCGTAGTGAACTACGAATGCGTTACTCGCGTCTAAATTTCCGCATGCGAATGTATGCTTACAAATTTACGCATTGGAAAGGGGAATGCACGCATAGAAGAGTTCCCGGTATAAGCATTCGAAGAGGAATTAATTTAATGCGTAATAATTTTCTGTATGCGGGCATAAGCATCCGCATATACTACGCGTAATTAAGTATTTTAACGCGTAGTCTACAAAATGCATACGAAGCGAATATTTGATTTCGAAGCCGTAGTTTGGTGAAGCGTAATTGCGTAAAACTACACGTAGTTCCAGCGTAGCGAACTTGACTGACTACGACCATCCCTGAGCCTGGGGATTTAACTTGCACAGGTCATAAAACAAGTTTAAAAACCATAATCTTCACACCCATAACTAGTGTAGCCACTAAACACATAATTTGAACTATGGGCCCCTTCATTGGAGGGAGTGAAGTAGTAGTTGGGGCCTCATTACAGTTGCTCCCCTGTACTTAAGCCCCTAGTAGTGAAAGAGGCCTATGCCCTTAAGATGGTGCATATGATGGTTTTCTTCTGCTTGCCAATCACAATACTTAATAAATGACAATAACGGCCACACATGCATACTTTCTGTGGCACTCCCACATTTTCTCATCCATTAACTTTTTGCCCAGTGATCAGCTGTGATTGCTTGATGATGATCACCAAGAAATTATTTGAAGTAAATATACTGTCACAGGACTTTACCGGTTTCTGTGTGGCCAGAGTGACACTGTAATAGATTTAGTTAGATCTCACAACTGTTGTCTGGAAAATGCTGTAGAAATCGTATATGCTGCCTGATACCAAAGCTCCTGAGAAACAGATCTGGAAACTTCCCTCCACCTCTAGATTCACATACTGTAGATGAGAAGACAAGACACAACATGTATATCTTGCTTTTCTTCTGGCAGACTCAAAGCGCTTCAGGGCCGCAATCACTTGTGGCGCACTCCATGGACGACCAGGATCATTATGGAGCGTTGCCCATAGACTCCTTACTGTTTTACATACTTGTTTGAAACGGGAGGCTCACACCCTACATCAAAGGTAGCAACCTTAACCAGTACACTATCCAGCTCACCAGGTAACATACTCTTGATGAGATATACCCCTGCAGCAGAGCAAGGATGCTTTACTTTACTGCCGCCACCCAATAAAGAATGGCAAATTAGGAGGAGTAAAAGAGCAGCACGTAAACCTGAGGGAGATAAGCAAAGTCGTTCTCAATGAGCTGATTTTAAAAGTGTGTACACACACACAGAACGATTGTCACCTGCAGGGATTGGGACTCGATCCCTTGGGGTTTGGGGCTTGGATCTGTTGCTAGGAGGGGAGTGATGGCACAGCTGATGACGGGGCAGCCTCCAGCAAGCTTGATGAGAAACTGAACTGTGTTTGGCCAAGATGATCTGGCGCTCCCAAACTTGTGGTGATGCATCGAGGTATGATATGCCCGCTATATTCTCAGCAGAGACAGTCCTGACTGGCCGTCTGTCCAGTTCAGTATAGTGCATGTACATGTCTTTAGGTCTTTTGCAAACAGTCACAATGGCCATAATACAAGCATTTGGGATCTTCTGAAAAGTCCTTTCATTTAGTGCAAATTGGGCTGTACAGGATCTTCTAAAAAAATTAGCATATTGTGATAAAGTTCATTATTTTCTGTAATGTACTGATAAACATTAGACTTTCATATATTTTAGATTCAAATACACACAACTAAAGTAGTTCAAGTCTTTTATTGTTTTAATATTGATGATTTTACATTTACAGCTCATGAAAACCCAAAATTCCTATCTCAAAAAATTAGCATATTTCATCCGACCAATAAAAGAAAAGTGTTTTTAAAACAAAAAAAAGTCAACCTTCAAATAATTTTGTTCAGTTATGCACTCGATACTTGGTCGGGAATCCTTTTGCAGAAATGACTGCTTCAATGCGGCGTGGCATGGAGGCAATCAGCCTGTGGCACTGCTCAGGTGTTATGGAGGCCCAGGATGCTTCGATAGCGGCCTTAAGCTCATCCAGAGTGTTGGGTCTTGCGTCTCTCAACTTTCTCTTCACAATATCCCACAGATTCTCTATGGGGTTCAGGTCAGGGGAGTTGGCAGGCCAATTGAGCACAGTAATACCATGGTCAGTAAACCATTTACCAGTGGTTTTGGCACTGTGAGCAGGTGCCAGGCCGTGCTGAAAAATAAAATCTTCATCTCCATAAAGCTTTTCAGCAGCTGGAAGCATGAAGTGCTCCAAAATCTCCTGATAGCTTGCTGCATTGACTTTTAACTAGAAGAAACAGTGGTTGGCGTGGCACTTCTCTTTTAAGAGAGATCTGCTGACCCCAGCCTTTCGAGCGGGCTCTGTGTGGACAGGTGGCCAATAAATTACTGACAGTCTGTATATTTAAACACTGTATGCAGGACGTGTGCTCCACTGTAAACATGTGAAGGAAGAAGGTTGAACAATGTAAATTGAAGAGCAGAGAGCGTGCATCATCCGTCCAAGCTTGTGCATTTATTGCATATGAGCAAAGACCAGTGCAGATACAGTATAGTGCATAACAAAATTCATCTGTGTTGCATATTTCATGTCTTATTCATTATGGCAAACTTATCTGTATTTCCGTAAGTAGTCCGTCAGTAATGGAGGTGGGAGTGTGGGAGTGAAATGGGCCTAGCGACGGCCGTTTCGCGTCCTCCTGGACGCTTGGTCACGCTGCGCTCCACTATGCGTCGACGCAGTTTAGCCACAGTTTACATACGGGAGGATCCGCCTCCCCTGTGGCGTCACGACGCCGGCACTGATTGGAGCTCAAAGATTCCTCCAATGGGAGAGCCCGCGATGCCCCATAATATAGACAGTGGCTGGCAGGTGCCATTTTGTGCAGTCCAAACATCCGCATCACGTGCGTCATAAACAAACGCGTCTCGTGCGTTCCAAACACAGGATCAACGTGGGGCGTGCCATGCGGGCCAATGGTCGCGTAAACACGCATCAAGTGTGACGCAAACAGCTTGGTCCATCCATCACACCCGGAAATATTTTGCCATGGTGTTACTGGGACCACCTGCCGTTTCGAAACTCGCCAGCAGAGTGCGCCGCACTTGATAAAGCATAACAGGACACACACCAGGCATCTCCATGCCCGTCTATCTGTCATCGGGCCAAATCATTTAAATAGCCGTCAGTCAGGCATCACTAGCTCATCCACTGGGGAAATATAATTAAGTGAAGAAACTGTGTATGTGTAGAAAAGTGTTTCAACATTAAAATTGGATACTGGGACCAAGGAGCAAGGACATTACACATTCATACCTGTTACATGGTTACTTTATCATTAGCTAATCCCTTATAGAACCCACAACGAGAAGAAGGGAGGGGAGAGGGCAAGAGGAAGGGAGGAGGGAGGAGGGAAAAGGGGGGGGGGGGAAAGGGGGGGGAAGGGGAAGAGGGGAAAGGGGAGGAAAGGGGAGGGAAGGGAAACGGGGGATGGGGGGGGGAATGAGGGGGGACAAAGGGAGGAAACTTCATCACCTGCAAGGGCAACCTACAACTATATTCATCATATGCCTTCAGTTCCCCACATACTCATATATTCATTTGCATGAATGCATATCATTTTCCTACAGCGCATTCCTGCCTGAAGGCGGTCCATCATGTACACCTAGTGAAAAAATTCTTAAAGAGCATATTTCTCTGTTCGAAATGCTACAGCTTCTCATCTCGCTATCTTCATGAATCATGGGTCTAACATACTGGAAAGTTCGACCTTGTCATTAAGGCCTATAGGGCCCAGGGCTTCAGTCTGCAAAATTAACCAGGTTTCCCTTCTCAACAACTTCCTTTCTCTATCTCCACCTCTCCTCTCCTTATCTATCCTTTCTAGGCCTGCAAATTTCAGACCCTTCACATTTCCTTCATGTTCATCTCTCATATGGGCAATAAAGCGGGCACACCCTTTCCCACTCTTCACTGATCCCACATGTTCTCCCACTCGTTCCTTCAAGGGACGGGTGGTTTGCCCTATGTAGAAACGTTCACAGGGGCAGAAGAGGACATATACAACATACTTAGTTTGGCAGGTGATTAGGGTGTTAACCACTAAACGTTCCTTTCCCACCTGTATATACTTCTGGGGGACCATACGGGGACAGAACTTGCAATGCCCACATCGGTGATTTCCCTTTGGCATGCCCCTGTCCAGCCAGTTTCCTTTCCTGGGGGAGATGAACTCACTGTTAGTGAGCATGTCTCCAAGCGTGGGGGCCCTCCTAAATGCCACCCTCGGGGGACCACCCAACGCCTGCCTCAAAGTGTCATCTCTCTCTATCAAGGGCCAATTTGTGAAAATGGCCTTCCTAATTAAATTAGCCATGGGCGTATAGTCAAAAGTAAAGGTTATCCGGTCCTGCAACGGTCTCGACTTCTGCTTAGGTGCCAGAAGGCTCTGTCTGGACTGACCCTTAGCCCTATGATACGCCCCCTCTAACAATGTGGCATCATACCCTCTACTGGACAGACGTTTAGTTAAATCAGCCGCCTGCATTTCAAATTGTTTATCATCAGCATTATTTCTCCGCAGTCTCAGGTACTGGCCATATGGAATGGCCCTAACAACATGTTGGGGATGGAAGCTTTTAGCGTGAAGGAGGGAATTCGTTGCCGTTGGCTTCCTATACCCCTCGCAACACAAAATATTGTTCTTCACCATGATTCTTAGGTCAAGGAAGGTCACCGCTACATCACTCATCTCTGCGGTGAACTCCATATTAATTGTGTTACTATTAATATAGCTCAAAAAGCCCTCAAATTGTATGTCCGTACCTGACCACACCACCAGGACATCGTCCACGTACCTCGACCATTGGCTGATGTGCCGACGGAACAGATTCTTGTCCGAGAGCACGGCAGACTCCTCCCACGCCCCCAGAAAGAGGTTGGCAAAGGAGCATGCCACGGGGGTCCCCATGGCCGTGCCCACTGTCTGGTGGTACCATTGTCCATCAAACATAAAGGCATTATGTCTTAATACGAAATCCAAACATTGGCAGACAAAGTCGATATATTCCTCGTCCTTGTCAGTGCGTATCAAGAAATGCCTAACGGCTTCAATCCCCAAATCCTGGGGGATACGGCTGTACAGACTGACCACATCAATAGTGGCCAGTCTGTCACCGGGGACCCACGTGGCATGCTCCACCATTTGCAAAACCTCCAACGTATCCCTCAAATACGAGGGCACCCCCTTAAGGAGGGGGCGCAGGAGATGGTCGAGGTACCTGGACAGCCTCTCAGTGAGAGACCCACAGCCTGAAACTATGGGACGTCCCGGCGGTGCGGTCACGGACTTGTGCAATTTGGGTATATGGTACCACACCGGGCGGCGAGGGTGGGAAGGGAGCAGATCACGGGCTAGTTTCTGTGGGAGAAAGCCCTGTGTTTGGTACCTAAGAGTTGGGTCTACCTGGAGCGGACAATAAGTGGATCTGTCACTCAGTTGCCTCTTGGCTTCGTTCTGATACTGGGTGGCTGACATGATAACCAGGTTTCCACCCTTGTCCGCTCCCCTTCTCACCAACTCCTTATTCTGCTTTAGCCACTTTAAGGCTTTCCTTTCCTCGCCGTCCAAGTTAGGCACCATGGTTTGGTATATCTCAGCCTTAATATCTTTCATCACCCTATTAAAAAAAAATGATCCATGCTTGATCCCGGGGAGACCGGGAACGGCTGTATGGACTTGCAGGCTCTGAAGTCACTATTACTGCCCAAAGTGAGAACCTCTGTTTCCACAAAGTCTGTCCATGCATGATGACCCCCTTCTGCCCAAAGTTCATTCACTACCTGTCTTAACTCCTCATCCGTGGGGTCCCACTGGACCAGAGGGCTGAAGCCCAAGGTACCAGCATCGTTCCCCTGTGTCATTTGAGGAGGTTGTGCTGAAAATAAAAGTTGAGAGAACCCCTCCATAGGTCCTCTGGTGGCTTCAGGCATACACCTCTGCTCACCAATATCCTGACCTACTGTCACTGGGGTTTTTTTCTCGGCAGTGTTAGAACAAATGGTCTCTTTGTTAAACCTCTGACATGTCACAATTTTCCTCATGGACTTGTACAGGTCTATTGTAAATGCCACTATATCGAAACTCCTTGTTGGACAGAAGTTCAGGCCCTTAGATAGGAGTGAGAGACATGCCGGAGGTATCTCCATCCCCGAAATGTTCATGACCTGCAAGTTATCTGTATTTACATCCCCTTCCGTTTCTTGCTGTTGGGTTTCTGGTCTCCCTTCCCCTGCCAATGCACACTTTTTGATTTTGTTTCTGTGCCTACGTCCTCTTCCTCGTCTAACCCTACGTCTAAAGGGCCGGGTGCTCCTTTTCCCGACACCTCACCGTCCCGGCTATTTTTCTCTTTGTTGCCCCCAATTGCCGGATCTTTGGGGTATTGTTTTTTCTGCGGTCTCTTTTTAGAAATGTTCTTCTTCTTGTTGTTGATAGATTGCTCGTTGTCACTATCCGAACCCGAGTCCGTGGTCCAGTAGCCCTTATTCTTTGGATTTTTCATGAAAGGTTGGGGGCCCCAATTGAATATTCTTCCTCTATCAAAATCTTCTTTATCCCTAAAAAACTTTTTTTAATTTTCTTGCCTTTATCTCGTCTTGTATCTTGCTTACTTTATCCTCAATTTTGTTGTTTATCGTTTCATATTTATCTTGCGTAACGGAATCTTTGTAGCGCTGTTTTGTTTCACTAAGGTCATCGGACACTTTATTATATTCAACAATTGTACGTGACAGCACTATATTCTGCAGACGCTTAGCATGATCCAGATGTGCCTCAGTCCATTCTTCCAGCAGGTCAGCAGATCTCTCTTAAAGGAGAAGTGCCACGCCAACCACTGTTTCTTCTAGTTAAAAGTCATGGCCTGTCTTTCTTCCACACAATCGGCGTTGAGCACCTCCATGATGCATGATAATAACAATGAAAATGGGAAGACTTCCAGCGAAGACGACATTGATGAGATCGATATCGACTCGTCATATGTGGGCGAGAAAGTGGCGGTAGGACGAGAAGATGTATCAAATTTCTTCTCGAATTTGTCCATATCTACGGTGGCCAATAAGGAGGTGGGAGCAAGGGTTTTGGAGCTCAAACTGGGACGTTTAAGTGAGCAAGAGACAAAACTATTCTGGACTGTTACTACCCTGAAACGATACAGGAGGGATGGGATTGTGGCAAGAGGCTTCAGACGCTTCTGGGAACCATCAGAGTATCGCGATGACAAGGAATTTGTGGAAGAATGGACTGAGGCACATCTGGATCATGCTAAGCGTCTGCAGAATATAGTGCTGTCACGTACAATTGTTGAATATAATAAAGTGTCCGATGACCTTAGTGAAACAAAACAGCGCTACAAAGATTCCGTTACGCAAGATAAATATGAAACGATAAACAACAAAATTGAGGATAAAGTAAGCAAGATACAAGACGAGATAAAGGCAAGAAAATTAAAAAAGTTTTTTAGGGATAAAGAAGATTTTGATAGAGGAAGAATATTCAATTGGGGCCCCCAACCTTTCATGAAAAATCCAAAGAATAAGGGCTACTGGACCACGGACTCGGGTTCGGATAGTGACAACGAGCAATCTATCAACAACAAGAAGAAGAACATTTCTAAAAAGAGACCGCAGAAAAAACAATACCCCAAAGATCCGGCAATTGGGGGTAACAAAGAGGAAAATAGCCGGGACGGTGAGGTGTCGGGAAAAGGAGCACCCGGCCCTTTAGACGTAGGGTTAGACGAGGAAGAGGACGTAGGCACAGAAACAAAATCAAAAAGTGTGCATTGGCAGGGGAAGGGAGACCAGAAACCCAACAGCAAGAAACGGAAGGGGATGTAAATACAGATAACTTGCAGGTCATGAACATTTCGGGGATGGAGATACCTCCGGCATGTCTCTCACTCCTATCTAAGGGCCTGAACTTCTGTCCAACAAGGAGTTTCGATATAGTGGCATTTACAATAGACCTGTACAAGTCCATGAGGAAAATTGTGACATGTCAGAGGTTTAACAAAGAGACCATTTGTTCTAACACTGCCGAGAAAAAAACCCCAGTGACAGTAGGTCAGGATATTGGTGAGCAGAGGTGTATGCCTGAAGCCACCAGAGGACCTATGGAGGGGTTCTCTCAACTTTTATTTTCAGCACAACCTCCTCAAATGACACAGGGGAACGATGCTGGTACCTTGGGCTTCAGCCCTCTGGTCCAGTGGGACCCCACGGATGAGGAGTTAAGACAGGTAGTGAATGAACTTTGGGCAGAAGGGGGTCATCATGCATGGACAGACTTTGTGGAAACAGAGGTTCTCACTTTGGGCAGTAATAGTGACTTCAGAGCCTGCAAGTCCATACAGCCGTTCCCGGTCTCCTCGGGATCAAGCATGGATCATTTTTTTTAATAGGGTGATGAAAGATATTAAGGCTGAGATATACCAAACCATGGTGCCTAACTTGGACGGCGAGGAAAGGAAAGCCTTAAAGTGGCTAAAGCAGAATAAGGAGTTGGTGAGAAGGGGAGCGGACAAGGGTGGAAACCTGGTTATCATGTCAGCCACCCAGTATCAGAACGAAGCCGAGAGGCAACTGAGTGACAGATCCACTTATTGTCCGCTCCAGGTAGACCCAACTCTTAGGTACCAAACACAGGGCTTTCTCCCACAGAAACTAGCCCGTGATCTGCTCCCTTCCCACCCTCGCCGCCCGGTGTGGTACCATATACCCAAATTGCACAAGTCCGTGACCGCACCGCCGGGACGTCCCATAGTTTCAGGCTGTGGGTCTCTCACTGAGAGGCTGTCCAGGTACCTCGACCATCTCCTGCGCCCCCTCCTTAAGGGGGTGCCCTCGTATTTGAGGGATACGTTGGAGGTTTTGCAAATGGTGGAGCATGCCACGTGGGTCCCCGGTGACAGACTGGCCACTATTGATGTGGTCAGTCTGTACAGCCGTATCCCCCAGGATTTGGGGATTGAAGCCGTTAGGCATTTCTTGATACGCACTGACAAGGACGAGGAATATATCGACTTTGTCTGCCAATGTTTGGATTTCGTATTAAGACATAATGCCTTTATGTTTGATGGACAATGGTACCACCAGACAGCGGGCACGGCCATGGGGACCCCCGTGGCATGCTCCTTTGCCAACCTCTTTCTGGGGGCGTGGGAGGAGTCTGCCGTGCTCTCGGACAAGAATCTGTTCCGTCGGCACATCAGACAATGGTTGAGGTACGTGGACGATGTCCTGGTGGTGTGGTCAGGTACGGACATACAATTTGAGGGCTTTTTGAGCTATATTAATAGTAACACAATTAATATGGAGTTCACCGCAGAGATGAGTGATGTAGCGGTGACCTTCCTTGACCTAAGAATCATGGTGAAGAACAATATTTTGTGTTGCGAGGGGTATAGGAAGCCAACGGCAACGAATTCCCTCCTTCACGCTAAAAGCTTCCATCCCCAACATGTTGTTAGGGCCATTCCATATGGCCAGTACCTGAGACTGCGGAGAAATAATGCTGATGATAAACAATTTGAAATGCAGGCGGCTGATTTAACTAAACGTCTGTCCAGTAGAGGGTATGATGCCACATTGTTAGAGGGGGCGTATCATAGGGCTAAGGGTCAGTCCAGACAGAGCCTTCTGGCACCTAAGCAGAAGTCGAGACCGTTGCAGGACCGGATAACCTTTACTTTTGACTAGAGTTGGGCCGAACCTCCGATTTTAGGTTCGCGAACCGGGTTCGCGAACTTCCGCGGAAGGTTCGGTTCGCGGTAAAGTTCGCGAACCGCAATAGACTTCAATGGGGATGCGAACTTTGAGAAAAAAAAATAATTATGCTGGCCACAAAAGTGATGGAAAAGATGTTTCAAGGGGTCTAACACCTGGAGGGGGGCATGGCGGAGTGGGATACACGCCAAAAGTCCCCAGGAAAAATCTGGATTTGACGCAAAGCAGCGTTTTAAGGGCAGAAATCACATTGAATGCTAAATGACAGGCCTAAAGTGCTTTCAAACATCTTGCATGTGTATACATCAATCAGGTAGTGTAATTAAGGTACTGCTTCACACTGACACACCAAACTGTTCACTGAACAGAACAGGTATGCAGTGGCGGGTTCACTGAACAGAACAGGTATGCAGTGGCGGGTTCACTGAACAGGTATACAGTGGCGGGTTCACTGAACAAAACAGGTATACAGTGGCGGGTTCACAGAACAGGTATGCAGTGGCAGGTTCACTGAACACAACAGGTATGCAGTGGCGGGTTCACTGAACAGGTATACAGTGGCGGGTTCACTGAACAAAACAGGTATACAGTGGCGGGTTCACAGAACAGGTATGCAGTGGCAGGTTCACTGAACACAACAGGTATGCAGTGGCGGGTTCACTAAACAGGTATGCAGTGGCGGGTCCACTGAACAGAACAGGTATGCAGTGGTGGGTTCACAGAACAGGTATGCAGTGGTGGGTTCACAGAACAGGTATGCAGTGGCAGGGTCACTGAACAGGTATGCAGTGGTGGGTGGGTTCACAGAACAGGTATGCAGTGGCAGGATCACTGAACAGGTATGCAGTGGTGGGTGGGTTCACAGAACAGGTATGCAGTGGCAGGATCACTGAACAGGTATGCAGTGGTGGGTGGGTTCACAGAACAGGTATGCAGTGGTGGGTGGGTTCACAGAACAGGTATGCAGTGGCAGGATCACTGAACAGGTATGCAGTGGTGGGTGGGTTCACAGAACAGGTATGCAGTGGCAGGATCACTGAACAGGTATGCAGTGGTGGGTGGGTTCACAGAACAGGTATGCAGTGGTGGGTGGGTTCACAGAACAGGTATGCAGTGGCAGGATCACTGAACAGGTATGCAGTGGTGGGTGGGTTCACAGAACAGGTATGCAGTGGCAGGATCACTGAACAGGTATGCAGTGGTGGGTGGGTTCACAGAACAGGTATGCAGTGGCAGGATCACTGAACAGGTATGCAGTGGTGGGTGGGTTCACAGAACAGGTATGCAGTGGTGGGTGGGTTCACAGAACAGGTATGCAGTGGCAGGATCACTGAACAGGTATGCAGTGGTGGGTGGGTTCACAGAACAGGTATGCAGTGGCAGGGTCACTGAACAGGTATGCAGTGGTGGGTGGGTTCACAGAACAGGTATGCAGTGGCAGGATCACTGAACAGGTATGCAGTGGTGGGTGGGTTCACAGAACAGGTATGCAGTGGTGGGTGGGTTCACAGAACAGGTATGCAGTGGTGGGTGGGTTCACAGAACAGGTATGCAGTGGTGGGTGGGTTCACAGAACAGGTATGCAGTGGCAGGATCACTAAACAGGTATGCAGTGGTGGGTGGGTTCACAGAACAGGTATGCAGTGGTGGGTGGGTTCACAGAACAGGTATGCAGTGGCAGGATCACTGAACAGGTATGCAGTGGTGGGTGGGTTCACAGAACAGGTATGCAGTGGCAGGATCACTGAACAGGTATGCAGTGGGCTCACTGAACAGAACAGGTATGCAGCCAGGAACAAGCTAAGCCTAACTAATCTTTCCCTATGAGAGACAGACAGCAGCTCGCCCTACTCTCTCTAATGCAGGCACACGAGTGGCCGTAATGGCCGCCGCTGCCTGCCTTATATAAGGGGGGGTGGGGCTCCAGGGGCTAGTGTAGCCTAATTGGCTACACTGGGCCTGCTGACTGTGATGTAGAGGGTCAAAGTTGACCCTCATAGTGCATTGTGGGGCGAACCGAACTTCCGGAAACGTTCGCCTGCGGGAGGCGAACGCGAACCACCGAAGTTCGCCGGGAACCGTTCGCCGGCGAACCGTTCGGCCCATCTCTACTTTTGACTATACGCCCATGGCTAATTTAATTAGGAAGGCCATTTTCACAAATTGGCCCTTGATAGAGAGAGATGACACTTTGAGGCAGGCGTTGGGTGGTCCCCCGAGGGTGGCATTTAGGAGGGCCCCCACGCTTGGAGACATGCTCACTAACAGTGAGTTCATCTCCCCCAGGAAAGGAAACTGGCTGGACAGGGGCATGCCAAAGGGAAATCACCGATGTGGGCATTGCAAGTTCTGTCCCCGTATGGTCCCCCAGAAGTATATACAGGTGGGAAAGGAACGTTTAGTGGTTAACACCCTAATCACCTGCCAAACTAAGTATGTTGTATATGTCCTCTTCTGCCCCTGTGAACGTTTCTACATAGGGCAAACCACCCGTCCCTTGAAGGAACGAGTGGGAGAACATGTGGGATCAGTGAAGAGTGGGAAAGGGTGTGCCCGCTTTATTGCCCATATGAGAGATAAACATGAAGGAAATGTGAAGGGTCTGAAATTTGCAGGCCTAGAAAGGATAGATAAGGAGAGGAGAGGTGGAGATAGAGAAAGGAAGTTGTTGAGAAGGGAAACCTGGTTAATTTTGCAGACTGAAGCCCTGGGCCCTATAGGCCTTAATGACAAGGTCGAACTTTCCAGTATGTTAGACCCATGATTCATGAAGATAGCGAGATGAGAAGCTGTAGCATTTCGAACAGAGAAATATGCTCTTTAAGAATTTTTTCACTAGGTGTACATGATGGACCGCCTTCAGGCAGGAATGCTCTGTAGGAAAATGATATGCATTCATGCAAATGAATATATGAGTATGTGGGGAACTGAAGGCATATGATGAATATAGTTGTAGGTTGCCCTTGCAGGTGATGAAGTTTCCTCCCTTTGTCCCCCCTCATTCCCCCCCCCATCCCCCGTTTCCCTTCCCTCCCCTACCCTTTCCTCCCCTTTCCCCTTCCCCCCCTTTCCCCTCCTCCCTCCTCCCTTCCTCTTGCCCTCTCCCCTCCCTTCTTCTCGTTGTGGGTTCTATAAGGGATTAGCTAATGATAAAGTAACCATGTAACAGGTATGAATGTGTAATGTCCTTGCTCCTTGGTCCCAGTATCCAATTTTAATGTTGAAACACTTTTCTACACATACACAGTTTCTTCACTTAATTATATTTCCCCAGTGGATGAGCTAGTGATGCCTGACTGACGGCTATTTAAATGATTTGGCCCGATGACAGATAGACGGGCATGGAGATGCCTGGTGTGTGTCCTGTTATGCTTTATCAAGTGCGGCGCACTCTGCTGGCGAGTTTCGAAACGGCAGGTGGTCCCAGTAACACCATGGCAAAATATTTCTGGGTGTGATGGATGGACCAAGCTGTCTGCGTCACACTTGATGCGTGTTTACGCGACCATTGGCCCGCATGGCACGCCCCACGTTGATCCTGTGTTTGGAACGCACGAGACGCGTTTGTTTATGACGCACGTGATGCGGATGTTTGGACGGCACAAAATGGCACCTGCCAGCCACCGTCTATGTTATGGGGCATCGCGGGCTCTCCCATTGGAGGAATCTTTGAGCTCCAATCAGTGCCGGCGTCGTGACGCCACAGGGGAGGCGGATCCTCCCGTATGTAAACTGTGGCTAAACGGCGCCGACGCATAGTGGAGCGCAGCGTGACCAAGCGTCCAGGAGGACGCGAAACGGCCGTCGCTAGGCCCATTTCATACAATGCTGTATAGAGAGAACAGAGGCCCTGGATCAAGCACCACTCAAAACTCCATTATGACAATTAACACATAATCTTTATTACACATGATCAGTCGCAAAGGAATTCACCTAACAATAACTCTAAAAACCATAATAAAACATCCCATAAAATCTCCATGCTGATTAATATTGCTTGCCATATCAATTTATCATTAATGTAGAAAAAACAGGACAGCAGCTTCTGGGTAGAAGCCGCTGTCTGTAAGAACCCGGGTTCAGTATTGCAATGCTATAACTTATGTGAGACAATTTTGTAGTGCTATAACTTTAAGAGACACACCTCATGATAAAACTAGTGGTGAACATTAGCAAGAAAATATATATATATATAACTATTACCAACAACATATATAAAAAATTGGTCCACTCTGTGGACAAAGTGCCATATAGTGCAAAAATACCTGAAATGATGAAAATACATATATTACACAAACATGAATAAATGTGCAAATAGCTCCTAATAGGATATGACAGTGCAGCAGCCCACAAGAAAGTGCATAGATGAAATGTGTGATAGGGCAATACTTAGCCAAGTTCAGATGGAGGCAAGCGTGCAGCAGGAGAGACGGAGGATCCCCTCAAAGCTACCCCACTAGTTACGCGGGCGCAACCCCGCTTTCTCAAGGAGAGGAGGAACCGTGTTTACACGCCGAGACCCGGCGTTTAAATGGAGGTTGGAAGGTGCGCGCGTGGTCCGTGACGTCACCGGAAGCGACGTCACGGACAGGAAGAAGGAAGAACCAGTCTGTTCAGACTGGATGCCTCGCTGGAGCGCATGGAAGGTAATCGTATAGTATGCCACCAGGAAGGGAAGAGTAAGAGGAGGAGAAACGAACGTGACAAAGAATAGTGATCCATAGTTAAATTTATAAACAATATATGATCAATCCACTATTTGTCTAATGCCAATATTAATAATAATTACATACTTTGAGCACATTAAAAAGAGGGACCTTAACAGAAGGAACACATATTTAGCATAACAGTATCCATTAAAGGGGAACTCCAACCCCTCATATAAAGGGCCCAACATCTCATTTTGGAGCATGTGCGGCAAATCCTGATTGTCCTGCTACAAGGTAGCAACTATTTTCCAGGTATCCAATGGCACTCCACCTCCATTAAACGCCCCAAATGTCCAAAGTATCCCATATGGAGAGAACATAGAGTCCAAACTATGGCCAAATGGTCCATCCAAGCATGTTGCTGTTAGGTTAAGGTCCATAATCATTCCTTACAAGGGGCTGAAAGTAGAGGCAGTACCAATGAACAGGGTCCATCAGGCAAACCACACATTGCTCCATACTTTGTCTCTCGATATACATAAGGCCAATCAAGGGGCTTATTGTCCCCCCACACAGAATCACCACAATATCCCCTACATGTGAGGAGAAAAAACAAAAGTAAGATACAGATATAAGCTGTTACATTTAATCATAAGACAGAATAACAAAAGGGCTACCACAGGTACAATCAGCACATCATCCTGATTAGCCCAAGAAACCCGACCAATCTATTTCCTCATTTATACCACGTGGGGACATGGAATTTAATTGATATATCCATCTAGCCTCTCGTTTGAGAAGGATTCTGGATATATCTCCACCCCTTATGCCCATACTAATTTGCTCGATCCCACAAATTCTAGTTCCCGCATAGGAGCCACCATGAGAATCATAATAGTGTGCTGCCACTGAGGTAAGACTATTCCCCTCCTCTAGGTCCCTTTTAGCCAACCTAATATTAGAAAAATGTTTTTGTATCCTTGATTTCAACATGTTTTTTGTTTGCCCTACATAAATTTTATGACAGGGGCAGATGATGGCGTAAACCACTCCTTTGCTTTTGCAATTAATGTATTTCCAAATTTTATAGGTATTTTTCCTCCCAGTATCTTGTATTTCCATGCAGGGGCGCATATACTCACATATATTGCAATTACCGCAGGGGTAGCTTCCACTAATTCTCCCCAATGTGCGTTGTCCTGCAGATCTATAGTGGCTAGAACAAAGCTTATCTTTCAAGGTAGGGCATCTTCTTGCTGTTATAGAGGGGTGTGAACTGATATGTTTTGCAATATCCATATCTGAGCACAAGATAGGCCAGTTTCTATTCAATATTTTGTAAATGTCCTTCCACTGATTGTTATAGGTTGTACTGAGTCTTACCATAGGCATAGTCGTTTGTTTCTTGGTATGAAGAAGTGTTGGTCGTTCCGATGATTTTGCTCTTTCATAGGCCTTGGATATGATTTTTCGGGGGTACCCTCTTTCTCGAAACCTTTCTGTCATTGCATGAGCCTGTGTAACAAAATCAGCTTGATTAGAGCATATCCGTCGTAACCTAAGAAATTGACCAGTAGGTATATTATTTTTCAAAGACCTGGTGTGAGCACTATTATAATGCAAAAGTGCATTCACTGCTGTATCTTTGCGAAAAAGGTCCGTGCTCAAATGTCCATCCAAGGAAAGTCTAATTTTCAGGTCCAAAAAGTCCACATCTGTTGACGAGACAGTTTTGGTCAGCAAGATATTCATTTCGTTAGCATTTAGGAGCTCTATAAACTGATCGCACAGATCCCTGGGCCCCCCCCAGAGCATAAAGATATCATCTATGAACCTATACCACCCCAAAATATAGGGGTGGTATGGTTCCATAGACTGACCAAACACTACCTCTCTCTCCCAGTGGCCCAAGAACAAGTTTGCCACGGACGGCGCACATTTGGCGCCCATAGCTACTCCACAAATCTGTTTGTAATATTTATTATTAAAAATGAAGTAGTTGTGGCCTAATACAAAATCCATAAGTTGTAAGATGAACTGCTGCAGGTCTCCCTGTTGGCTATCCTCCATTTCTAGAAAGTACTTGACTGCTTTCACTGCCCACTTATGCGTGATATTGGTATAAAGGGATTCGACATCAAGACATACCATAAGTGTGTCTGTTGGAACCGTCAGACCATCCAATATTTTCAATAAATCGGTGCTGTCCCTCAAATAGGAGTCCAAGCTAGTGACATGGTGCTGGAGGAAAAAATCGATAAATTCGCATGATGGTGCTGTTAGACTACCAATCCCGGAGACAATTGGTCTACCCGGCGGACATACAGGGTTCTTGTGAATCTTGGGAAGTAAATAAAAAGTTGGCACAATGGGTTCCTTTACAAACAAAAACTCAAATTCTTTCTTAGAGATCGTACCTGTATTTCTGGCCAAGATGAGGATATCTTCCAATATGGCATTGTAATAACTTGTGGGATTTCCTGGTAAAACTACATAATTGCTGGAATTCCCAAGTTGTCTGTGTACTTCTTCCAGATATAATTCTCTAGGCCAAAGGACCACATTTCCCTCTTTGTCTGCCTCTTTGATAAGAAAGGAAGAGTTATTAGTAAGATGGTTCAATGCTACCAATTCCTCCCTGTTTAAGTTCAATCCCTGATTCCGAATCACAGGTAGAGCCATTATCTCCTTCCACATAGTATCAAAAAGGATTTTAATCACTGGGCATGTGCCAAAAGAAACAGTATATTTAGAGGGAGGTCTAAACGTCCGTGCACGTTTACTCACCAGTGCTTCTTCTTGATTTTCATTAAGTAGATCCATTAAATCTCCAAACACCTGTCTATCCAAGGGCTCCAAATGTGCCATGGCTCCACCTCCTCCTTCAAAATATTTCTTAAAAAGCAGTTTCCTACAAAACAAATATATGTCCTTTAGCAGTTCGAATTTACTCTTACTCTTCCCTTCCTGGTGGCATACTATACGATTACCTTCCGTGCGCTCCAGCGAGGCATCCAGTCTGAACAGACTGGTTCTTCCTTCTTCCTGTCCGTGACGTCGCTTCCGGTGACGTCACGGACCACGCGCGCACCTTCCAACCTCCATTTAAACGCCGGGTCTCGGCGTGTAAACACGGTTCCTCCTCTCCTTGAGAAAGCGGGGTTGCGCCCGCGTAACTAGTGGGGTAGCTTTGAGGGGATCCTCCGTCTCTCCTGCTGCACGCTTGCCTCCATCTGAACTTGGCTAAGTATTGCCCTATCACACATTTCATCTATGCACTTTCTTGTGGGCTGCTGCACTGTCATATCCTATTAGGAGCTATTTGCACATTTATTCATGTTTGTGTAATATATGTATTTTCATCATTTCAGGTATTTTTGCACTATATGGCACTTTGTCCACAGAGTGGACCAATTTTTTATATATGTTGTTGGTAATAGTTATATATATATATATTTTCTTGCTAATGTTCACCACTAGTTTTATCATGAGGTGTGTCTCTTAAAGTTATAGCACTACAAAATTGTCTCACATAAGTTATAGCATTGCAATACTGAACCCGGGTTCTTACAGACAGCGGCTTCTACCCAGAAGCTGCTGTCCTGTTTTTTCTACATTAATGATAAATTGATATGGCAAGCAATATTAATCAGCATGGAGATTTTATGGGATGTTTTATTATGGTTTTTAGAGTTATTGTTAGGTGAATTCCTTTGCGACTGATAATGTGTAATAAAGATTATGTGTTAATTGTCATAATGGAGTTTTGAGTGGTGCTTGATCCAGGGCCTCTGTTCTCTCTATACAGCATTGTATATAATTTTTTGACCCTAGCACACTCACCTTTTTCTCACAAGGGTGCGAACCAATATCTCTTTTACACTTTGCTACTAAAGAGGATTGAAATTGTCCTCTTTTCTGGTTCAGCACCTTGTGAATAAAACCCTTATACATTTGTGGTTTAAAGGAATATATATTGAACATTGTTTGAATTGGCGATTTCAGTCTATATGGCAGGATCCACCTACAATATGGAAGGGTATATGGAAACATTGGAATCTGGTTGGCATAGAAGGCTTGAAACTATATTTGCCACTAAGGTACCTCGCAATGAAAACGGTATCCCTGAGGAGGCCAAACAAATGTGCAGATCATATAAAGAGGTGAATAGAATTATTTTGAAACTGTGGTGGAACATCCATAGTCTCAAACAGTACAAAAAAGATCAAATGTACCCAAGGGGCTTAAGGGTGCAAATATTCCCTGCATGGGAGGTCGTAGATGATTTTAAAGCCACCTGGGAGGAGGGCCTGGGCAAATGCTCGGTCATCATCATAGACATGCTTATCAAACATGATGAGGACCTTTTGATTAAGAAAAAGATTGAATTAACAAACTTAGAACAAACACTTAAGACCTTTGACAGGGATACCGTTTTACAACCATTCATGGAACAGTTGAAAAAAGATATGACTAATTTTGAAAAGATTATTGTGGAAGGTAAACAGAAAAAGTTGGAGAGAGACAGACAGGATTTTGACAGTGGAGCGGCCTACAGATGGAAGCATAGGGGTAATAGGAGGAGACACAGGAGATTCCCTAAGCCCAATAGACCTAGGCCCAATGGTCAACCTAATCCCAACCTAGGACCACCATTAAATCCCAGTGGCCAAACAGAACCAAGAATATTTAGCGAAACAGGATCTACCAGTGAGGATTTTTTATCATCAGACAGCGATTTAGAAAACGAACCAGGAGGGGTGGTAGGAGACATAAGGCGAAGGTTGAATCAAAATCTCCTGACACCCAAGGGGAAACGCCAGAGAGTACACGATCTAACGAATTGAAAGTAATTAATCTCTCTAACTACATACTCTCAGAAACGGAAAAAGAGATCTTATCTAAAGGCCTGTCGTTTTCTCCCAGTAAGAGCCTTGATAAATTCGAACTGCTAAAGGACATATATTTGTTTTGTAGGAAACTGCTTTTTAAGAAATATTTTGAAGGAGGAGGTGGAGCCATGGCACATTTGGAGCCCTTGGATAGACAGGTGTTTGGAGATTTAATGGATCTACTTAATGAAAATCAAGAAGAAGCACTGGTGAGTAAACGTGCACGGACGTTTAGACCTCCCTCTAAATATACTGTTTCTTTTGGCACATGCCCAGTGATTAAAATCCTTTTTGATACTATGTGGAAGGAGATAATGGCTCTACCTGTGATTCGGAATCAGGGATTGAACTTAAACAGGGAGGAATTGGTAGCATTGAACCATCTTACTAATAACTCTTCCTTTCTTATCAAAGAGGCAGGCAAAGGGGGAAATGTGGTCCTTTGGCCTAGAGAATTATATCTGGAAGAAGTACACAGACAACTTGGGAATTCCAGCAATTATGTAGTTTTACCAGGAAATCCCACAAGTTATTACAATGCCATATTGGAAGATATCCTCATCTTGGCCAGAAATACAGGTACGATCTCTAAGAAAGAATTTGAGTTTTTGTTTGTAAAGGAACCCATTGTGCCAACTTTTTATTTACTTCCCAAGATTCACAAGAACCCTGTATGTCCGCCGGGTAGACCAATTGTCTCCGGGATTGGTAGTCTAACAGCACCATCATGCGAATTTATCGATTTTTTCCTCCAGCACCATGTCACTAGCTTGGACTCCTATTTGAGGGACAGCACCGATTTATTGAAAATATTGGATGGTCTGACGGTTCCAACAGACACACTTATGGTATGTCTTGATGTCGAATCCCTTTATACCAATATCACGCATAAGTGGGCAGTGAAAGCAGTCAAGTACTTTCTAGAAATGGAGGATAGCCAACAGGGAGACCTGCAGCAGTTCATCTTACAACTTATGGATTTTGTATTAGGCCACAACTACTTCATTTTTAATAATAAATATTACAAACAGATTTGTGGAGTAGCTATGGGCGCCAAATGTGCGCCGTCCGTGGCAAACTTGTTCTTGGGCCACTGGGAGAGAGAGGTAGTGTTTGGTCAGTCTATGGAACCATACCACCCCTATATTTTGGGGTGGTATAGGTTCATAGATGATATCTTTATGCTCTGGGGGGGGCCCAGGGATCTGTGCGATCAGTTTATAGAGCTCCTAAATGCTAACGAAATGAATATCTTGCTGACCAAAACTGTCTCGTCAACAGATGTGGACTTTTTGGACCTGAAAATTAGACTTTCCTTGGATGGACATTTGAGCACGGACCTTTTTCGCAAAGATACAGCAGTGAATGCACTTTTGCATTATAATAGTGCTCACACCAGGTCTTTGAAAAATAATATACCTACTGGTCAATTTCTTAGGTTACGACGGATATGCTCTAATCAAGCTGATTTTGTTACACAGGCTCATGCAATGACAGAAAGGTTTCGAGAAAGAGGGTACCCCCGAAAAATCATATCCAAGGCCTATGAAAGAGCAAAATCATCGGAACGACCAACACTTCTTCATACCAAGAAACAAACGACTATGCCTATGGTAAGACTCAGTACAACCTATAACAATCAGTGGAAGGACATTTACAAAATATTGAATAGAAACTGGCCTATCTTGTGCTCAGATATGGATATTGCAAAACATATCAGTTCACACCCCTCTATAACAGCAAGAAGATGCCCTACCTTGAAAGATAAGCTTTGTTCTAGCCACTATAGATCTGCAGGACAACGCACATTGGGGAGAATTAGTGGAAGCTACCCCTGCGGTAATTGCAATATATGTGAGTATATGCGCCCCTGCATGGAAATACAAGATACTGGGAGGAAAAATACCTATAAAATTTGGAAATACATTAATTGCAAAAGCAAAGGAGTGGTTTACGCCATCATCTGCCCCTGTCATAAAATTTATGTAGGGCAAACAAAAAACATGTTGAAATCAAGGATACAAAAACATTTTTCTAATATTAGGTTGGCTAAAAGGGACCTAGAGGAGGGGAATAGTCTTACCTCAGTGGCAGCACACTATTATGATTCTCATGGTGGCTCCTATGCGGGAACTAGAATTTGTGGGATCGAGCAAATTAGTATGGGCATAAGGGGTGGAGATATATCCAGAATCCTTCTCAAACGAGAGGCTAGATGGATATATCAATTAAATTCCATGTCCCCACGTGGTATAAATGAGGAAATAGATTGGTCGGGTTTCTTGGGCTAATCAGGATGATGTGCTGATTGTACCTGTGGTAGCCCTTTTGTTATTCTGTCTTATGATTAAATGTAACAGCTATTATCTGTATCTTACTTTTGTTTTTTCTCCTCACATGTAGGGGATATTGTGGTGATTCTGTGTGGGGGGACAATAAGCACCTTGATTGGCCTTATGTATATCGAGAGACAAAGTATGGAGCAATGTGTGGTTTGCCTGATGGACCCTGTTCATTGGTACTGCCTCTACTTTCAGCCCCTTGTAAGGAATGATTATGGACCTTAACCTAACAGCAACATGCTTGGATGGACCATTTGGCCATAGTTTGGACTCTATGTTCTCTCCATATGGGATACTTTGGACATTTGGGGCGTTTAATGGAGGTGGAGTGCCATTGGATACCTGGAAAATAGTTGCTACCTTGTAGCAGGACAATCAGGATTTGCCGCACATGCTCCAAAATGAGATGTTGGACCCTTTATATGAGGGGTTGGAGTTCCCCTTTAATGGATACTGTTATGCTAAATATGTGTTCCTTCTGTTAAGGTCCCTCTTTTTAATGTGCTCAAAGTATGTAATTATTATTAATATTGGCATTAGACAAATAGTGGATTGATCATATATTGTTTATAAATTTAACTATGGATCACTATTCTTTGTCACGTTCGTTTCTCCTCCTCTTACTCTTCCCTTCCTGGTGGCATACTATACGATTACCTTCCGTGCGCTCCAGCGAGGCATCCAGTCTGAACAGACTGGTTCTTCCTTCTTCCTGTCCGTGACGTCGCTTCCGGTGACGTCACGGACCACGCGCGCACCTTCCAACCTCCATTTAAACGCCGGGTCTCGGCGTGTAAACACGGTTCCTCCTCTCCTTGAGAAAGCGGGGTTGCGCCCGCGTAACTAGTGGGGTAGCTTTGAGGGGATCCTCCGTCTCTCCTGCTGCACGCTTGCCTCCATCTGAACTTGGCTAAGTATTGCCCTATCACACATTTCATCTATGCACTTTCTTGTGGGCTGCTGCACTGTCATATCCTATTAGGAGCTATTTGCACATTTATTCATGCTGGTGTAATATATGTATTTTCATCATTTCAGGTATTTTTGCACTATATGGCACTTTGTCCACAGAGTGGACCAATTTTTTATATATGTTGTTGGTAATAGTTATATATATATATATTTTCTTGCTAATGTTCACCACTAGTTTTATCATGAGGTGTGTCTCTTAAAGTTATAGCACTACAAAATTGTCTCACATAAGTTATAGCATTGCAATACTGAACCCGGGTTCTTACAGACAGCGGCTTCTACCCAGAAGCTGCTGTCCTGTTTTTTCTACATTAATGATAAATTGATATGGCAAGCAATATTAATCAGCATGGAGATTTTATGGGATGTTTTATTATGGTTTTTAGAGTTATTGTTAGGTGAATTCCTTTGCGACTGATCATGTGTAATAAAGATTATGTGTTAATTGTCATAATGGAGTTTTGAGTGGTGCTTGATCCAGGGCCTCTGTTCTCTCTATACAGCATTGTATATAATTTTTTGACCCTAGCACACTCACCTTTTTCTCACAAGGGTGCGAACCAATATCTCTTTTACACTTTGCTAGGCCCATTTCACTCCCACACTCCCACCTCCATTACTGACGGACTACTTACGGAAATACAGATAAGTTTGCCATAATGAATAAGACATGAAATATGCAACACAGATGAATTTTATTATGCACTATACTGTATCTGCACTGGTTTTTGCTCATATGCAATAAATGCACAAGCTTGGACGGATGATGCACGCTCTCTGCTCTTCAATTTAGCTTGCTGCATTGACCCTGCCCTTGATAAAACACAGTGGACCAACACCAGCAGCTGACATGGCACCCCAGACCATCACTGACTGTGGGTACTTGACACTACACTTCAGGCATTTTGGCATTTCCCTCTCCCCAGTCTTCCTCCAGACTCTGGCACCTTGATTTCCGAATGACATGTAAAAGTTGCTTTCATCCGAAAAAAAGTACTTTGGACCACTGAGCAACAGTCCAGTGCAGCTTCTCTGTAGCCCAGGTCAGGCTTTTCTGCCGCTGTTTCTGGTTCAAAAGTGGGTTCATGCTTCCATCTGCTGAAAAGCTTTATGGAGATGAAGATTTCATTTTTCAGCACGGCCTGGCACCTGCTCACAGTGCCAAAACCACTGGTAAATGGTTTACTGACCATGGTATTACTGTGCTCTATTGGCCTGCCAACTCTCCTGACCTGAACCCCATAGAGAATCTGTAGGATATTGTGAAGAGAAAGTTGAGAGACGCAAGACCCAACACTCTGGATGAGCTTAAGGCCGCTATCGAAGCATCCTGGGCCTCCATAACACCTGAGCAGTGCCACAGGCTGATTGCCTCCATGCCACGCCGCATTGAAGCAGTCATTTCTGCAAGAGGATTCCCGACCAAGTATTGAGTGCATAACTGAACATAATTATTTGAAGGTTGACTTTTTTTTGTTTTAAAAACACTTTTCTTTTATTGGTCGGATGAAATATGCTAATTTTTTGAGACAGGAATTTTGGGTTTTCATGAGCTGTATGCCAAAATCATCAATATTAAAACAATAAAAGGCTTGAACTACTTCAGTTGTGTGTAATGAATCTAAACTATATGAAAGTCTAATGTTTATCAGTACATTACAGAAAATAATGAACTTTATCACAATATGCTAATTTTTTGAGAAGATCCTGTATACTTCATGATGCAATAGCAGGTGTGTAGAACATCTTTGCAACTGTCGAGTGTGAATACAGATGGCCTCCTTTTCATTAAACCAGTGCATTGGATTCCTCTTGCCCAATCATTTTGTAGTTCTCAAAGTGGGGTGCCTCCTGCTCATCCTCCCCCCTTGTCTCTTCAAAGAACAGGACAGGCTGCTTGACTTAAAAAAAACTGAGCTGTACCATTTCCTGTTGCTAAAACTAGCTATACGTAACTAAACCTCATCTGGTAGCGTACTGAACTCTCTGTTGCTCCACGTTACCCTTCCCATTCATGTCTGCTTACCAGTCCTGTTTTTTAGCTTTATTATCCACAAGCAGATTCTGAGACTTGTGGTGAGGAGTAAAGAGGTAACACTAAGATATGAGTCTAGATATCCATTCTCATTATGTGCCAGAATATCAGGATGCAGGATGAAGAATCTCGAACAGACAGGTGGAGTGAGGACACTCACACATCAATTTGTACATCATAATATTAGAATACAGCAAGAACAGTAATACAAGGTTTGGTTTTAGCCTGTCCAAGTGAAAAGCATTATCATCCTATTTTCGTGACTCAAGGTACTTTGTCAGGCATGTCAGAAATCACACCCTCTCCTACCTGAAATAAAAAGCTTAGGTTACTCAAAATAGAATGAAACCTTTTTTTTTAGAACTGTTTTGGGACTACTAGATGATAGGTTATGACTTAACAGTGTATTTTATCGCCATACTTAGTACATGAATGTTTCATGAGAAAGATAGAGCTGGAGAGTTATGGGAATGCTTTAGCTGGAGTGATGGGAGCAAATATGCACCAAGACAAGTTTTAGCAGGATGTAAAATATAGGAAATAAGTTGGCAAATGGGGAAATATAAGGGCTGTTATCTGCTAAGCCACGTAAAAGCCCTGCTATAAACAGACTCTATAATGCTCCAAGGACGGCATATGCCGGCTTCGTTATATAGAGAAACCAGGAACGTAGGTGAGTTTTCTCATTCCAGTCCTCTGGGACTTTTGATGTTTCAGGCATTGTTTTTATGATATGTTTCTGTAAGGAGGAAAGCTATGTGTAACCACCAGCATTTCTCACACTAAAGGGAAATTTTCCACTGCTCAAAGCTCGAAATATTGATTTTTAACAATGTGTGGGAATTTTCTTCCCCATGTACGGTATAAATGTTTAACATGCATAATTCCTATCAATGGAGTTCAAAACAATTTTCAGTCAAATACAAATGACCTGACATAACAGGTTCTGCTTTTGCTTGTTAGTGAGGCCTTTGTATGTGAAATCTGACCATTAAAAGCTACAATGAAACCTCCTGGGCTTCATTGTTACTGTTACTCACCTGTACAATATTAACTATATTCATAACTCCTAGCTTCTAATCAATCCCACCCCGTCCTCTCCTATCCCTTTTGTGTCTGGACAAGAATTTATTAGTTTACTTGTTTGTTTTGGTTCACATATGTTAGTAATCTACTAGATTGTGACCTCCCTACAATCTTGTAATTGTTGGATTTTTATTAACCAATCCTTCTTTTCTTAACTGTATAACTCCTTTCTTGTTATTATTTTGGTAATTTGTCAACTGCTTTTTCAACAAGTTGAAATGTTAAAAACACAATTTACGTTGTTTATTATCCCGTATGTTATAATTACTTCAATAAAAAAATTGAATGAAAAAAAATGCTACTGCTACAATGAGAATGTATTGTGGTGCTGCCACAAGCATAACATCTGTCATAGTCCACCTTCAGAAATATATCCATATCTTCTCTAGATGCCAATAACATTGCTGCCCCTTCTAATTACCCCTCACCACCTTACCTAGTGTCTCCTCGCTTCCTTATAGATCAGCAATTCTTTCTCAGTTAGTTTTTAGAGTTGAGGAACTCATTTTTTCAGATCTCAGGAAACCCTTCATAAAAACCCTTCATAAAAATTATGTAGTCAACTCATACCACTTTGATTGACAGGTTAAAATGTTTTAACAAATATTGCATTCTACATCTACAAATAAAACTCTTGCTATACATACAGTATATGTATCTTCTAAAATGTAGGTCTACTGCACTATATTAATATCCCCTTCTAATCACTATTGTACTCCTCTTGGTTATTTTTTTATTTTTTTTACAAAACAATCACTATCCCACATTGCAAATGCAGCAATAGCTACTCTTCATTGCAGTTGCAGTAATTGCACCACATTTGAAATGCAGCAATTACCCCACATCAAAAATGCAACAATCACCGGACAAATTAAATGCAGCAATCACCCCATATATGAAAATCAAGCAGTAATAACCCTACATATGGAATGCAGCAATACCCCAGACATGAATAGCAGCAATCACTCCACACATGAATAGCACACAAATGAATAGCAACTATGACCCTGACAACCCCACAAATATAAAATGCAACAAACTGCAATTTCCCACACACGGTAAAGCCACTGCCGCAGCCCGAACCCCCCCCCCCCCCACACACACACACACAAACACAAACACACACACAATCATTCCTAAAAGTGGGCTAAAGAAAAAAGTTTGCCACATGCAGCAAATCCACTGTATAGTGCAACTACCACTGCCCACATGATAGGTGCTCAGTGGGTGCTCTCATGTTATCGCTGACTGGCCTCAATCAGTGATGTCAGTGGGCAAAATATACAGTACACTTATAAAAAAAAATACCCCACATGTTGCATATCACTTTAACACATATCCACAACACTTTGTCACCCCACCTGCCCATCATTGGTGCTCAGTGGGCTTCAGAATGTTTAGTGTGTATGGGGGGAATACTTTTATATGCTTCCATGGGGTTGATGCGCTAACTGGCAATATTACCGTTACTAGCAATGTACCCCGCATTACACAATAAGCGTAATTCATGCAAGTAGCATAATGTGTGTTACTGTAGCATTGCTTGTGTTACCCATGTACTGCGGATTACATAATGGCTGGTACACTGCCTGTGCACAGCAATATTACTGGCAGTTACTGCTTTAACCCCCATATAACTCTCATCTCGGGTCACTTTTTAAAGAATAGGGAATGGGATGGTAATAGGAGGAAAAGGAGGGATGTCTTGAATAAAACTATACAGCTAGCTTCATCAGTTATCATAATTAATAGCTGAATATAATTGTCCCTTGCCTATAAATAAGGTTTGAAAGATTACTGATAATGGCATTTCTTCTGGTGAAAACACTGCAGTTCTGCATGAGATAGATGTACTTTCTTTACACCTTTTTTTTTTTTTTTTTGACAAGGTTATTCTCAGGCATCCAGTTGTGTTAAAATGCAACTTACCCTTTTTTTCAGCTGTGGTATAAGTAATCTCCTTTTATCTCCAGATTCAAATAAGTGAGTATGACATCAGGATGTGTGAGGAGAGGGGGAGAGTTGTCTACCACATCCAGGTCAAGCTCCGTGCGATCACGCTGTTGAATGGATTGTCACAGAACTTCGGGAGATACGACACTAAGCTAACACAGATCAGGTAACTGGTGGCAGTGACTGTAAGTACAGTCAGTGCTGACATGGGAATATGTTTACTTTGTGTACTTTATTCTCTAACTACAAGTCCCTTTAAAGAGTATTTATTTTATTATGGGAAACTATTTCATACACAGCTGTATCCCTCTTGCATAGATTGGAGGGTGTCAGTCGGTAACTCACCTGCTCACCCATGACCTGTAAATATTTAGAGCACTGAAACTCCACCCCCTTCATCATTTTCTGAAACTCTGTATCCAATCAGCTTAGGAACGCTTTGCATAAAGATGGCTGCAGCCACCTTGCCGTTGCAGGGTATGCTTTAGCTTCTGAAGAAGCAGGTAACCGTGAAACGGCTGTCAGGCTTCCCCCAACCCCATTGTATACCACTCTGTCTGTACCATAGGACCACAATAAAGGTACTGATTGTGTGATCCATTTGCCACTGTATCTGTTTAACATTGACGTTGGGCGGGGGTGGAGTTTCGGGGCGCTAATGATTTATGGCCAACAAGTAAGTTACTGATGCCGACACCAGCTGATCATTGCAGAGGGTAGATAGAGCTTTGCATTAAAAGGGTTACACTTTATAAAATAAGTACTTTTTAAGTTTAACATTACTGATCTTACCTACGTTTTAGTACATGCTTATGAAGATGGTTCCAGGAACTGAGAAATGCTGCTCAGTGGGGATGTTGCGTGAATATTCCTGTGTGGGGCTCTTGTAAGTTAGTCCATGGGTAGCAGTGCTGCTGAGCAGGATTTTCCAGAAGCCGTAATGCTCGGTGACACCTGTGATCAGGAAATACGTCTTCACTCGGGTATAGCCGTGAGATCTGCTGTGAGTGCGCGGTAGTCACCTCTCCCTTAGGAAAACTGCTTTATTACAGAATGTGTCACTACCTCCCCAATACATGACAACAGCCTTCCAGCACTAAATAATTGATACACTCTACTTATTGTCTTGTTTTTGATTTATAATCAACATACAAATGAATAAGACATGCAGAGAAATATCAGAAAATCCGCCTTCACTTCAAGAAACCTGCAGCTGCATTAACCAGGTCGGCACCAGCGGAGAGAGCAGTTCTTGCAGGCTGAGATCTGAGCAATGTTCCCCGGCTCGCTCAGCAAAACTGCTCTATGAGATTCGCTTTGTAGTCATATTGATCCCGAAGAGACTAATGTAGTTTATAGGCTGTAATACCATTTGATCTGCCACACATATCAGTCTGGTAAGGTATGCCGCTACAGTACTGAGGCCTATGCAACATAATATCTCGCTAGACGGATATGTTGTTCCATTAAAAGAGCCTTCACTTTATCAAGTACCATATTCCATCATGTAATCCTAGGCAATACTCCATCTGTTACTCCACATAAGATTATTCTATTACTTCAGATAATCATTCCTATAACTCACACTGCTAATACATTAAATGCTGCAGTAACTCCTTATTTATATAGAATGTACCCCACACAGAACCACTCTGGTATCAGGTTTTGCGCTCCTGCAAGCCCCATCACTGTAATGCCTTCCTACAGTCCTTTTTCTGGCTTTAATCTCCGCTACCACTCCACATGTATACATCATCTATCTGCTACTTTTGTTGTTGGTGCATTTAATCTCTCCACATAAAGCTGCTATTGTCCCATAATCCCCAGGCTGTAAATAAGCATCTCCACATATCCGTTGACAGACCCGTTCCTATTAAAGTTTCAGTAGATCTGAAATAAAAGCTGTATTTTTTTATTTCTGAAAACTGAACTGCAGTATTATAGATTAGTACATTATTCTGTACATCACTGCCTGTTTAGGCACAGCCTATATTAACATTTAAATAAACCTTAATGGAGAAGGGGGAGTCTGTAGTGTATATTTATATTGTTGGAGATACCTACAAACCCGATTTGGGGTTGGGGATGTTCTGTAAAATGGTAATAAATGTGACCATACACTGGTCAATTTTCTCAGTTGATATCCGGCTGATTCCATCCTTTGATCGAATCTCCTAGACATTGGTGCAGCAAATGATGCCCGTTTGTTTGATTTGTGGTCACAATCAATTAAATATTGCTCAATTGGGGGTGGGTCCGGAGTGCGGCAACAACAGCTTTTGGCAGAGCTTACACTCACCTGTCCACCGACGCATTTCACATATCTTCTGTCCACCGATGGGAGCTCCTCTAGGTCTCTTCTCTTCTGAGGCATCTTTGTCAAGTGACAAATGCTGGAGGCCAAATACTAGAGGTCTCTCTCTCTATATATATATATATATATACATACAGTATGCACGGTGTCTAGTGTTTTTCACGTGACACAGATGCCCCAGGTAGAAAGTGCTGGTGGCTATGGAGGGAAGATACAAGCTAATGGAAAGGTGAGTGTAAGGTCCAGTGCCTAACATGCTGCACAGTCCGAGGGAAGGACACAGATTGGGGAGACTTGGGGGGTCTGGGAAGTAGTAAGTAGCTCCTCAGATTTTCAATAGATTTTATGCTGTGTACAGTGTGTGAAAGGATTTCATCAGATCCATCCATCTTATCACATTGATATCTGAGAGGGATCTATCTGTTGGGCCAGAACAGAATGTGATGCATCACACTATACTGCAGTGGTACTATAGCCACATTGCACAGATGTGCTGTATGGTTCCAGGGTCTGCAGCCACTCCAGAGCAGAGGTACTGTATGTTATTCTTCAAATGAAAGGCAACAAAATCCACTGTGAAGGAAAATGAATTCATGTCACAGTTTTCAGAAATGGACTACAAGAGACTCAAAAAGAACAGGACAATGTGACCGGCCCATAGAAAACCTGGGTCATCCTCAACACTTTTGAGTCTGCTACCTGGTCCCTCACACTGCAGGGCAGTGGATGTAGTGTGAAAAGAGCCCCTTTTAAGGTAAAATGTATTTTTTTTATCTGTTTCAAGAAAAGTAACAATATTTTCCACAAAATGGGGTTAAGCATACAATACATAATTGAATTAAAAAAATACAATACCTGGCACCCTCTTGCCAATGTATAAACAGAAAAAACACAAGCCAAAGTGCTGTAGAATATCCACGCGTCGTCAACCAAGGGTGTTGTACAACAAACAACAATTTGTGGCTGAATTGGCACTGTATCCCTCAAATGAGACCCATGGTCCCCTACCCCCTTATCCCTCTCATTGTAAATTGTCAGTTCAGGTATTTACATCTTAGTCTAAGTGCAATTTATATTATGTGTCTATTTTTACCCACATCTCTCAAAGTTCTTTTTACTTCCTCTCTTTTTGTTAAGTTTTTTTTTTTTTTAATTGCAAGTTCCTGAATCATGATGAATATGCTTTATCCAGTCAGATATAGTTAGTGATATAGGTTGCTTCCACTTAAAGAGCATCATATGTCTAGCATATGCAATTGCCACTCTAAATGCTTGTGTATTATAAATTTGAAGTGGAATTGAGTCTTTAACCCTCAAAATAAAGAATTACAGTGTTCCTGACAAGGAGGCTCTGAAAATCCTTTAATGCTCCATACAGATCTCCTTCAAAAAAATGTGTGAATGGCCAGATATGACCAAACCATGTAAAAAACAAAAATCTGCTAATGGGCATGTACATTGTGTGCACTATGCTGCTTTTTTTTGTTTTGTAGAAGAATATCAAGGCCATTAGTTTATTTAGGCTCCTGATGAGTATAATGTACATGAAACACATTTGGAGGAGCTTGTGACGGTGATGCAGAGACACCGATGGGGTAAAGATTTAGAGGCTATGATATGTATGTCCTGGGGCGCATACATGTGAAAAAGGTGCCTGTTCGCAGGATAGAGGTAGTAGAATATTGGTAAATTTACAGATATACTACATTGGGCTCTATTCTCAATGAGTTACCGCATGAGTTAAATTAGGTAGTGATAAACACCGACCAAAATATCTCCATTTTCAAATTCACAATTTTTTTTTACCTCATGCGGTAAAAGTGAGGTAAAAGTGTGGTAATTACCTCAAATTTATCTCCAATTTGAGATTCTCAATTGAAAAGTTGGTGTTAATTAAGGATGTTTTTATCACCTACAAATGGTAGGTGATAATTATCACTTCTCTGCTTTTGGCCTTCAGGATGGAGCCTATTGAGCTTTGTTTGCTCGAGTTTATGTCAGTTTTACAGAGAAGGCAGAAAAGACGAGTGTGTCTAATCTCAAGGCGCACTTTCCGACCTCGTACAGTCTTTTAGATGATTTAATAGATGCCGAGGAGGAAATTCTTCTCTGCTCTAAAAGATAAGCAACAGCATAATTACCTTTAAAGAAAAACATTTCTTTGTTACAGCTGATACAAATCCAGCAAACAATCTCCAGTGTATGTACTTCCTGCTTTCATGGAAGCAGACATGGGGTTAACATCCTGTGTTTACACATTAGCTGCTCTGCTGAGGCAGCCAGCTGGCAAAGCTGAGAGGTCAAATTACAGTTGTGATTATTCACAGATGAGGGGGAAGGACAGGCTAAATTATATACATACAGGGTGCATTTATATATGTTTTCCTTCTGTCCTGTGCAAGAGTTGAGGTCCCACTTTAAACGTGACAGGCTTTCCTGGGTCATCTCTGTGTAATGGGTGGCAAGTATATGGGCTGCCCTACAGTGGTCAAAAAAGCTTTATTTCCGTACCTATTACTGACAGTTTTATCACCTGTTTTATCACCTGTTTTACCACACTTTTATCAAACATTTATCACACTTGGTACATTTTTAGTGAATACTCACTTTTTTCACTATTTTTAGTGAATTATAACTGGAGGTAATTTTTCACCCAAAAAAGAGTTACCGCACATGGTTTTGTGAATAGAGCCCTATGTCATTCAAATTGTAAAATATCGTTAATATTTACCATTATAACTATGACCTAACTTCTCCCTACTCTCACCACCTCCCCTGGTGGTGTCTAACACTTAACTCTCCCCCTGGTGGACCCTAACATTCTCTCCCACGTTATGGTGCCTAACCCTTAACACCCCCCTCATGGTGCCTAACCCTAAACCCCTCCGGTGGACGACAAACATTTCCCACCACCAGTGGGCAGCTAACCTTAACCTCCCACCCCTAACCTTAATCACCTCTTAAAACGCGTTCTGTATAGAAGGATGCCCTCTATAATAGTACTTGCTATTTGTAGCCACAGACAGTTCGCATAGCGGGCAGACTATTATAGCAGATTCAGTTTTAAACATTCAGGTGCCCTTTTAAACATTTGATGCTGATTTGGTGAGTGCAGTGCATGCCAATGCTAGTGGAGGTGTTGTTGCATGACACTTGTGCACAACACACAGTTAAGGTGTCCAGTTACCATTCGTTACAGAAATACAACACTAAGTTTGTTTTTTTTAGGGATGGGACGAATCCACAATTTCTTCGAATCCGAATCCGGATCCGAATCTAAAAAGGTTCTCGAATATCTCGAACCTTTCGAATCCCGAATCTAACGAATCCTGCACATACGAATTGTGCGATCCGTGGTATAGTTGCCCGCAGTATAGGTAGCGAGGTAAAGGTGCCTTCAGTATAGCTAGCTAGGTATGGGTGCCTTCAATATTGGTAGCTTTCAGTATAGGTAGCAAGGTATATGGGCCTTCAGTATAGGTAGAAAGGTATATGGGCCTTCAGTATAGGTAGCAGGGTATATAGGCCTTCAGTATAGGTAGCAGGGTATATGTGCCTTCAGTATAGGTAGCAGGGTATATGTGCCTTCAGTATAGGTAGCAGGGTATATGAGCCTTCAGTACAGGTAGCAGGGTATATGGGCCTTCAGTATAGGTAGCAGGGTATAGGGGCCTTCAGTATAGGTAGCAGGGTATAGGGGCCTTCAGTATAGATAGCAGGTTATATGTGCCTTCAGTATAGGTAGCAGGGTATATAGGCCTTCAGTATAGGTAGCAAGGTATATGTGCCTTCAGTATAGGTAGCAGGGTATATGGGCCTTCAGTATAGGTAGCAGGGTATAGGGGCCTTCAGTATAGATAGCAGGGTATATGTGCCTTCAGTATAGGTAGCAGGGTATATAGGCCTTCAGTATAGGTAGCAAGGTATATGTGCCTTCAGTATAGGTAGCAGGGTATATGGGCCTTCAGTATAGGTAGCAGGGTATTTGGGCCTTCAGTATAGGTAGCAGGGTATATGGGCCTTCAGTATAGGTAGCAGGGTATATGGGCCTTCAGTATAGGTAGCAGGGTATATAGGCCTTCAGTATAGGTAGCAGGGTATAGGGGCCTTCAGTATAGGTAGCAGGGTATATGGGCCTTCAGTATAGGTAGCAGGGTATATAGAGGGCTTAAGTATAGGTAGGTATGTAGGTAGGTATAGGGGCCTTTAGGTAGGTAAAGGGACCTTCAGTATAGGTAGCAGGGTATAGGGCCTTCAGTATAGGTAACAGGGTATATAGAGGCCTTAAGTATAGGTAGGTATGTAGGTAGGTATAGGGGCCTTTAGGTAGGTAAAGGGACCTTCAGTATAGGTAGCAGGGTATAGGGCCTTAAGTATAGGTAGGTATGTAGGTAGGTATAGGGGCCTTTAGGTAGGTAGGTATAGGGGCCTTTAGGTAGGTAGGTAGGTACGTATAGGGGGCCTTTAGGTAGGTATAGTGGCCTGTAGGTAGGTAGGTAAGTATAGTGGCCGGTAGGTAGGTAGGTATAGTGTCCTGTAGGTAGGTAGGTAGTTAAAGGGACCTTCAGTATATGTAGCAGGGTATAGGGCCTTAAGTATATGTAGGTAGGTAGGTAGGTAGGTAGGTAGGTAGGTATAGGGGCCTTTAGGTAGGTAGGTATAGGGGCCTTTAGGTAGGTAGGCACGTATAGGGGGTCTTTAAGTAGGTAGGTAGGTATAGAGGCCTGTAGGTAGGTATAGGGGCCTTTAGGTAGGTAGGTAGGTAGGTAAGTATAGGGGCCTTTAGGTAGGTAGGTAGGTATAGGGGCCTTTAGGTAGGTAGGTAGGTAGGTAAGTATAGGGGCCTTTAGGTAGGTAGGTATAGGGGCCTTTAGGTAGGTAGGTAGGTAGGTACGTATAGGGGGCCTTTAGGTAGGTATAGTGGCCTGTAGGTAGGTAGGTAGGTATAGTGGCCGGTAGGTAGGTAGGTATAGTGTCCTGTAGGTAGGTAGGTAGTTAAAGGGACCTTCAGTATAGGTAGCAGGGTATAAGGCCTTAAGTATAGGTAGGTATGTAGGTAGGTAGGTATAGGGGCCTTTAGGTAGGTAGGTATAGGGGCCTTTAGGTAGGTAGGCACGTATAGGGGGCCTTTAGGTAGGTAGGTATAGAGGCCTTTAGGTAGGTATAGGGGCCTTTAGGTAGGTAGGTACATATAGGGGGCCTTTAGGTAGGTATAGGGGCCTGTAGGTAGGTAGGTATAGTGGTAGGTAGGTAGTATAGGGGGCCTTTAGGTAGGTATAGGGGCCTGTAGGTAGGTAGGTATAGTGCCCGGTAGGTAGGTAGGTACGTATAGGGGGCCTTTAGGTAGGTATAGTGGCAGGTAGGTAGGTAAAGTGGTAGGTTGGTAGGTAGGTAGGTAGGTAGGTGTCGCTCCCCCCCCCCCCGTGCCTCCTCCACTCACCCCCATGGCCTCCTCCGTCCCCCGTGCCTCCTCGCTCACCCCTGCATAAGTATCAACTCACATGTCCAGTGGAGCGCAGACAGAGCGGCAGACCTCGTCCTTACTTCTCGGTTCCCTCTAGTGGCCGGACCGGCTTTTACTGATGACGTCATTGTAAAAGCCGTCAATAGAGGGAACCAGGAAGTCAGCGAGAGGTCTTCCGCTCTCCCTGCGCTCCACTGGAAGGGTGAGTTGATACAAAGTATGCGGGCGGCCGGGCGGAGGAGGCGCGGGGCGGTCGGAGGAGGCGCGGGTCGGAGGAGGACGAGTGCGAGCGGCGGATGCGCGGCGATGCAGCGTCGGGATTCGGCGGATTCGTAAAGTGGAAAATGGCGTCGGGATTCGAATCCACGAATCTCGAATATTTCCCAATATTCGAGGGATTCGCCGGATTCGTCGTCCCATCTCTAGTTTTTTTTATCATTGTTTTATCTGAGTTTACTGGATTGCCTACCGAATTCACTTGCTGCGGACGCTACATGAATAGATACCAATGGATATATATGTATAAGGGACTCTTACAACCTATTTCTAATTCCTATTTTTCCTTTTGTGTTGACTGTTTGATTGTTATATAATACCATTTACTATACTGTGATCATTAGTTTAATATTAGCGGCTATGTGGATTTTTGTAAATGTACTGATCAATCCTCCCATTGCTCCTTGGTTAAGTAAGGAACATCTACCTGACGTTTTGCTATATTGCTATCCTATACCACCTTCTGGGCGGATTTGTACTATCAATATCCAAAATCACCCTCTCCAAGCATGCCTTTAACCACTTCACCACTGAGGGGTTTTACCCCTTGAGCACCAGAGCAATTTTCACCTTTCAGCACTCCTTCCATTCATTCGTCTATAACTTTATCATTACTTATCACAATTAAATGAACTATATCTTGTTTTTTCCGCCACCAATTAGGCTTCTTTAGGTGGGACATTATGCCAAGAATTATTTTATTCTAAATATGTTTTAATGGGAAAATAGGAAAAATGTCATTATTTTTCAGTTTTCGGCCATTATAGTTTTTAAATAATGCATGCTACTGTAATTAAAACCCATGAAATGTATTTGCTCATTTGTCCCGGTTATAAAACCGTTTAAATTATGTCCCTATCACAATGTTTGGCGCCAATATTTTATTTGGAAATAAAGGTGCATTTTTTTCAGTTTTGCGTCCATCCCTAATTACAAGCCCATAGTTTATAAAGTAACAGTGTTGTACCCTCCTGACATAAATATTTAAAAAGTTCAGTCTCTAAGGTAACTATTTATGTATTTTTTTTAATTGTAGATTTTTTAATTTTTTTTTTAATTACAAAAAAAAAAAAATAGGGAGTGTGGGAGGTAATGAGTTAATTTTTTGTGTATAAGTAATCTATTTGTATGTGAAAAATGCTTTAGGGTGTAGTTTTACTATTTGGCCACATGATGGCAACAGTAACTTTTTGTTTAATGTGACCTCCAAGCGTCCTTCCGGACGCTTGGAGGAAGTACTAGGAGGATGGAAGTGGGAACGGGTTTTTTTTCACAATGATCGCGCTGCTTAGCGGAGAAGCAGCGGATCATTGCTGGGCTTAGATCAACAAACGGGAATGGATTTTCCCGTTCATTGATCTCCGGGCGAGCGGCCGGCGGTGTGTTTACCCGCGGAAGTGCGCGCTAGGGAAAGCGGGAGCGCGGGCAGCGGCGGGAGCGCGGAAAGTACGGATTTCTCCGTCCCTGGGGGTGAAAGGATGGAAAAAGGGACGGAGAAATTCGTACGGGCGGGGGTAAAGTGGTTAAATGTAAAAAGTAAAAAAAAAAACAAACAAGCATATACTTGGATAGGTTATAACACTGTTTTAGTACATCAAAAGTGTACAATGCAGCATCTGTTAGTATATCCCAGAGTTTGCTTATAACATTGGTACCTAAATACTAGGGCCAGGTAACATTTAAAAAAAAATGTTGTGAGGTAAATTGTTCCAAAAGGGTTGTATATGGAGAGTGTTGACTTTTACATCCAATAGATAGCTTATGTCGATGGTTCCTGTGATTGTAACAACCTCAGGTTCATCTAAAAGACAAAAGGAGACCAGGAGCCCAATGGATCAGAATCGTGTAAGATTCAGAAAAGCAAATTGCTAAGGATGTTCATACTCACAAATCCTTGCAACCACTGTCAGAGCGGGCAGGAAATTAACCGTCCCTGCTCAGTTTTCAGTTCAGTTCTTTAGGACAACTATAAAAAGAAAAAAAAAAAAAGCCACAGCAGTTAAGACACCTGTTTTTTCACTGACCTGAGGAAGCGGGCAAGCACCCGCGAAATGCATTGTCTGTTGAAGGTGCTCGAATAAAAGACCTTTTTTTCAGTAAACTGTTCCAAATTCTTCTAGAGAGGTAAGATTTACCTCTCTATTTATAAGATTAACAGCTTATTAGCCTTTCTGTTGTGTATTGGGTGCCACCACCCCTGTTTTAAGTGTCTTTTTACATCCAATGTTTAATTGAAAATAGTACCAAATGTCGAAGCTCAGAAATCTTATCAGTTAAAGTGAATCTCCGGACTAAAAATCTACTCAGCAGAACTGAAAAGGCTTGGTGTTTCTTTAACAGTTTCACAGCATCAGGACTGCCCTCATGAAATCAAACATTTGCCTGTTCTTTTAAAACAGAGTGGGTAAGAGATTATATTACCTATCTATTTTAATTAACATAACTAATGTAACTTAATGACAGTATGTTTGTTTAGGCTGGAGTTCCTCTTTAACCAGCCGGGCGGTATGGACGAGCTCAGCTCGTCCATCACCGCCGGAGGCTGCCGCTCAGGCCCAGCTGGGCCGATTTTCATCAAATAAAAAGCAGCACACGCAGCCGGCACTTTGCCAGCCGCGTGTGCTGCCTGATCGCCGCCGCTCTGCGGCGAAAGAGGGTCCCCCCAGCCGCCTGAGCCCTGCGCAGCCGGAACAAATAGTTCCGGCCAGCGCTAAGGGCTGGATCGGAGGCGGCTGACGTCAGGACGTCGGCTGACGTCCATGACGTCACTCCGCTCGTCGCCATGGCGACGAAGTAAACAAAACACGGAAGGCCGCTCATTGCGGCCTTCCGTGTTACTTCTGGCCGCCGGAGGCGATCAGAAGAACGCCTCCGGAGCGCCCTCTTGTGGGCTTTCATGCAGCCAACTTTCAGTTGGCTGCATGAAATAGTTTTTCTTTTATTTAAAAAAAACCCTCCCGCAGCCACCCTGGCGATCTTAATAGAACGCCAGGGTGGTTAAGGAAAGAAAAAGTTACCAGTTAAGGAAAAGTATGTGCTGATTTTAGATTGGCTGACTCAACATGAGGGTACAGGGTCAACAACGGACTGAAGAAAGGGTGTAATGATAAAATTAATGCAACAATATAAGAATAATGTTCCTCAATGTAAAACTGAAAGGAATTTAGGGGTTTCATTAATTACAGTGCATAATATTAAAAACCCAGAAGTTCTAAAGAAATCTGCGCATGTGAGGAACAAAACTACACAACCAGTATAATATATTCATGATCTTCAAACCTTCAGGCAGTATTACATTAAACATACACAGTTCTGTAGTGGTAGCGCTGCATAGGCTCAGGAACACCGCCACATATCATTGTCTGTAAACACAGCTTGCTGCTGCATCCACAAAGGCAAGGAAGACACCATGCAACAACAATCCAGAAACACTACTGCTTTCTCTGTGCCTCATCCAATGTAAGAACGACTGAGGCAAAGTGGAAAACTGCCCTGTAGTCTGACAGGTTTAACATTTTGGGGGAAATTATGGAAACAGCATTAATGTGGCTACAGAGGAGAAAAAATGCGTGTATGAATAAAGGTGTGAGGAAAATTGGGCGCCCAATTTCAGCTAGTAGATTTTATATTTTAAGTGTAAAATATCAGAAAATAATACTTTTACTACAACATAACCTAACACTATATAGGTAAAAGGCTGCGCATCCCTGACCCAATACTGTACAATTGAATGGTTAATCGCTGTGGCGCACACCGCCCCCCCTGGACTAAAATGTACGCCCGCATCCAAACAATGCAATACTGGTCTATGGAGAAATTTTAGCTTCCATCATAGTTTTGCATGCAAAAATATAGATATACTGGACATCTGCACCAACGTTGAGGTAAATCTCCAGAGCAGATGTCCTAACACTAAACTGACCTAAGTTAAAAGCAAATGTCTTTACCCTGGCAGCTGCTATGCTAAAATGTGTAACTTACATTCAATACAGACAGCAGGAAACAAAGCAAGCGCTCACCAATATGGGCCGCATCTGAATGACTCACCACCTCATATGCACCGCTTAAATAGCTCAAATACACACTCAGCAATCAGACAGATGCAAAACATATGCAAAACTAAACTAAATACTTACCATGCAAAACAGGATAGCACAATGGGTGCTGCTAGCCTGGTAGTTACAGAACTGTGGATACAAAATATAGGTAAAAGGCTGCGCATCCCTGACCCAATACTGTACAATTGAATGGTTAATCGCTGTGGCGCACACCGCCCCCCCTGGACTAAAATGTACGCCCGCATCCAAACAATGCAATACTGGTACCAGTATTGCATTGTTTGGATGCGGGCGTACATTTTAGTCCAGGGGGGGCGGTGTGCGCCACAGCGATTAACCATTCAATTGTACAGTATTGGGTCAGGGATGCGCAGCCTTTTACCTATATTTTGTATCCACAGTTCTGTAACTACCAGGCTAGCAGCACCCATTGTGCTATCCTGTTTTGCATGGTAAGTATTTAGTTTAGTTTTGCATATGTTTTGCATCTGTCTGATTGCTGAGTGTGTATTTGAGCTATTTAAGAGGTGCATATGAGGTGGTGAGTCATTCAGATGCGGCCCATATTGGTGAGCGCTTGCTTTGTTTCCTGCTGTCTGTATTGAATGTAAGTTACACATTTTAGCATAGCAGCTGCCAGGGTAAAGACATTTGCTTTTAACTTAGGTCAGTTTAGTGTTAGGACATCTGCTCTGGAGATTTACCTCAACGTTGGTGCAGATGTCCAGTATATCTATATTTTTGCATGCAAAACTATGATGGAAGCTAAAATTTCTCCATAGACCAGTATTGCATTGTTTGGATGCGGGCGTACATTTTAGTCCAGGGGGGGCGGTGTGCGCCACAGCGATTAACCATTCAATTGTACAGTATTGGGTCAGGGATGCGCAGCCTTTTACCTATATTTTGTATCCACAGTTCTGTAACTACCAGGCTAGCAGCACCCATTGTGCTATCCTGTTTTGCATGGTAAGTATTTAGTTTAGTTTTGCATATGTTTTGCATCTGTCTGATTGCTGAGTGTGTATTTGAGCTATTTAAGCGGTGCATATGAGGTGGTGAGTCATTCAGATGCGGCCCATATTGGTGAGCGCTTGCTTTGTTTCCTGCTGTCTATAACCTAACACTACTCACACAGAACCCTCCCTTACCGGTGACTAGCCTAAACCCCCTCATACCTAACATGTAAAACCCCCATGTCTAACCCCCCCCCCACCCCCCACATGCCTAATCTTAACAGCCCACCCATGCCTAACCCTAAAAAACACCCCCCCCTCCATGCCTAACATTAACCCCTCCCCCCCCCCTCCCACGACCCCTGCTGCTTTACACGATAGTCTATGATGATGCCCAAATTACTTACCATAGTGGGCACCAATATTTCCCACTTCAAATAAAATATCCAACCTTTTAGCAGCACACAGTTGAAAAGCCATCATTCATGATCATATGGGGAATGCTGGTAAACATGGCATGGATAGCTTGCACACCTGCAAGGCACTATTAATGCTTAAAGATATATACAGTTTAGGAACAACATGTTCTGCCATTTAAAGAAAGGCTTGCTTATTTCAATAAATCAATAGCAAATGCACGTTTTTCACTAATTACAGCAGTATGTTTCAGCAGTAGAAGAGTCTGGATAATAAAATGGCGTGTCTGAATTCCGGACCTTTCACCCAATGAAATGTCATGATCGTCAGCCTCGCTCATAAAGTCATTGTGGAGCATTTATGAACAACTGGTTATTCAAACTGTCGCATAGTTTCTTGTCATTATCGGCATTCCTCCAAAGGTTATACATAACAAGAATTTGCTTGTGAGGATAAAGCATTGATCTCCCAGATCAATAGAGTACCTACTTAAATCATAAGCACAGTTTGAGGTAGCATCTGCAGGATACTTGGCCTGGGTGGAGTTGTTATGGAGGTCAACCATCATCCTATTTCACCACACATTTTACATTTTCCTGGACCATCTTTTTGATGGTCATCATGGAGTATTTATCTTTATAAGGAATTGGTGGGGCTCCAGTTAGCTATTGTAGTGTAGCGTTCCTTTTTTCCCACACATTAAATCTAACTAACTTCCATTACTTTCAAAAAACAGCATACAAATGAGCCTCCACAAATGTCATTGCATCTGTATGAATTTGCCTTCCTGCTGGTCTGGGGGAAGTGTACTTGTGGATTCCATCCTATGTTGTATTGTTAATAAACTGGAATTTACTTAGTTAGCTCCCTAAAAGTGTTTTTTTCAGAGTATGTTTAAAGGTTTCCAGGCTCGGAGCATGACGGACAGGCTGTGAGAGAGCATTCCAAAGGAGAGGTGACGCTGGTGAGACGTCCTGGATGCAGTAGAGGAGGTGGTCAACCTAGAGGACAAGAGGGCCTCCTGGGAGGAGCAAAGGTTCCAGATGGGATGTTATTTGGAGATTTTGTAGTCAAAAGTCTGAATGCAAGCTGTGAATGAGATTTGATGTGATGTCTGTAGTTTTTCAGTGTTGGTGTAGAGGCCAAGGGAAGCACCTTGATAATGGCTGACTGGCTAAACAGCACTTAACTGCAACCCTTTGTGAAGTTCCTATTTTAAACAATTGTAGTTGTGCTTTGTTATTATATTGGTGATAGGTGGTCATTGTTGGCAAAAAGTTGAGGCGGTAGTATTCTGAAAAAGTTTTTTTTTTAAACCAGACAGAAACTCACTGCAGGATTTGAATAGCTGATTAGCAGATATAGTCACTTCCTGTTAGCATATATCATAAGACATAAACATTTTCTCCCTTCTGCAGTTACTAATGCTGATAGGAAACCCCTTCTGTGCACCTGACAATTATTTTAAACAACAAGGTGATAATTATATTGCTTCCAAATGTGCGTGTACAATACAAGCGGGGTGCTAAGCACTCACCCCGCCTCGGACCATAACCTGCAAGCTACACCCCAAGTGGGTAGAAGCAGTACAGGCAGGCCCCCCAAGTGCCCTCACCACCAGGTAAATCACCCAAAACTACTACCTAAAAATACAAACACAAAGGATGGCAAGTGCTCCCTCCTAAACAGCACCTGGCTATTTAAATGGTCTGCAGGGTAAACCTGTGTTACTACCCTTCCCTGGGTCTGGGTCTCCTTAGCCCCCATGCCTGAGGCTGGGTCTCCTTAGCCCCCATGCCGCCACATGACAGCAGAAGTTGCAGGAGCTATTGTTACACCCCTGCATACAGATGGGCGGGATCCACCTACAACAATGTATCCTCAGCTTTCCATGACAGTGCAATTTCCCTGCAGGCCACTGGGGACGCAGGAGATGGGCTCAATCATGCTGCATGGACACCCCTGCACAGGACCGGAAGTAACACTCTACTGGCTGCCAAGGGCTGGCCAAGAGAGCCATTTCATAAAACCAAGAGATGAGATCTAGGTTGGTAAGCTCTACCTTGAGGAATGATGATTTCACTCCTGAAACATTGGCCTGTGAGCCTAATTCACCCTTGACCATTTTGGCAATATTGCAATGCATATAACCAGTGGTGGAGCAATAGGTGTAGTAGATGTTGCGACCGCACTAGGACCACAGAGAGCAGAGGGGCCCACTGGGGGCCCTCCTTCATCCATTTTATTAACTTTTCATTGGTGCTGTGCTGGTAATGAACACCTCTATATGAGCATTGGACACTGCTAATCCTTAACAAGCTGTTTCCTTACTCTGATTACACCTCTATAACACTGCAGCTGTCCTTGGTAGGTTTTGGGGCTCCATATCAATACAGTGGTTGGGGCGTCATGTAAAACTCCCACTGGGGTCCCAAGCTCCTTTGTTACCCCACTGGCTCCCAGGCTGTGCAGGTCGCAAGGGGTAGGCAAGGAAAAGAGTGTGAACATTGGAGATCCCATCAAAATGTTGCTGGGGGGCCCCATGATTTATAGTCACACCCCTTTTTATACAGTATAGCAAAATAGACTAATATTTTAAGGAAAGAATACAAATATTTTAGAAAGAAAATGTGTCCACTGTGATTGTGACAGTGATGGTAATAATATTTAGTGGTAATGAAAAGTATAATATTTTTCATGATAGATGTACAGTAAAAAATAAGCCAACATGCTCACACTTTTATGCCTGGATGCACATTGTCAATGTGGCAAAAACGACAGTTCTGGGTTTGGTCCACACCATAACTTCCACCCACGAACCATGCAAACCAGAAAGAGTGCAGCTTATTTGTGGGCTGCAAAACTAATAGAGGCCCTGGCTTCATGTCTGAGTCGCCGCAGTTGGCTTCTGGTGGCCTTATGTGATTCCCAGGATCAGCTCAAGTAAGGCCTCTTTCAGATAGTCAGCTGAAGGCAGTGAATTCACCACCTGTCAGCTGCTCTCTTGCACTGGCCTTATGCTTGTTAGCGCTCAGTACCGGTAGCAGACAGGCAGCCTCCCTATGGGGTCACATCTGACCATAGCTGTGGCATTGTAGCTGTTCTCTGTTGCACAATAACACCACCGCATGTCAAGCGCTGAAACGTGTGATGTTACAAATGCTGCCATTCAGCTGCATTTAAATTACACCCGAATGGCACTTGTGGGCGGCAGACAGAATGCTGTACTTCTTGATAAACATGCAGTTTAGCCCTCTGTCTGAAAAAGGCTTAAATGAAATTGTGAATTGGCACTTCAGGGTACTGATGGTGGTTGTTCCAAGCGTTAAGAGTCTTGTAGTTAATCCAACTGGTGAAAAATAAAGCCTTCTGGGCAGTAGGATTGTAAGTCCACCCACCACGTCACTACACCATACTACACTGGCCTACTCTGATTGGTGCTAGTCACACTAATAACCCTACAATACTGTTGGATTCATGTGTGCGGTATGTGTGCCCTACTCTAACCCTACATCTCCTGCTCTGATTGGTGGCGGCCACCAATGTGCCTTGTTCTAAAGTTGTGTGTGTGTGCGGATAGGCCTAATCTAGTCCTAATCTTATCTATGTGGTTAGCCCTACGCTACAGTCAGCCTATGGGGTGAGGTATTAGTCTGGGTATGTCATTCTAAAATCAGTGCCTATGACAGGGGGCATGATTCACAAAGCTTTTTCACCTATTTTCCTCTGTTTTCACCTTATCTATGTTACATGTTTAAGCTCCCAAAGAGCAAAAATATTGTATAATTAAGGTAAGAAAAGTAATATTGAAATTAAGTTAATCAGGAACTTACTTTGAGTATTTATTTTGCTTGTAAATGTGCTGAAAGGTTACAGTGGTTTGCAAAAGTATTCGGCCCCCTTGAAGTTTTCCACATTTTGTCATTTTACTGCCACAAACATAAATCAATTTTATTGAAATTCCATGTGAAAGACCAACACAAAGTGGTGTACATGTGAGAAGTGGAACGCAAATCATACATGATTCCAAACATTTAAAAAAAATTTACTTTGTAGAACCACCTTTTGCTGCAATTACAGCTGCCAGTCTTTTAGGGTATGTCTCTACCAGCTTGGCACATCTAGAGACTGAAATCCTTGCCCATTCTTCTTTGCAAAACAGCTCCAGCTCAGTCAGATTAGATGGACAGCATTTGTGAACAGCAGTTTTCAGATCTTGCCACAGATTCTCGATTGGATTTAGATCTGGACTTTGACTGGGCTATTCTAACACATGGATATGTTTTGTTTTAAACCATTCTATTGTTGCCCTGGCTTTATGTTTAGGGTTGTTGTCTTGCTGGAAGGTGAACCTCCACCCCAGTCTCAAGTCTTTTGCAGACTCCAAGAGGTTTCCTTTCAAGATTGCCCTGTATTTGGCTCCATCCATCTTCCCATCAACTCTGACCAGCTTCCCTGTCCCTGCTGAAGAGATGCACCCCCAGAGCATGATGCTGCCACCACCATATTTGACAGTGGGGATGGTGTGTTCAGAGTGATGTGCAGTGTTAGTTTTCCGCCACACATAGCGTTTTGCATTTTGGCCAAAAAGTTCAATTTTGGTCTTATCTGACCAGAGCGACTTCTTCTACATGTTTGCTGTGTCCTCCACATGGCTTGTGGCACACTGCAAACGGGACTTTTTATACTTTTCTGTTAACAATGGCTTTCTTCTTGCCACTCTTCCATAAAGGCCAACTTTGTGCAGTGCACGATCAATAGTTGTCCTTTGGACAGATTCCCCCACCTGAGCTGTAGATCTCTGCAGCTTGTCCAGAGTCACCATGGGCCTCTTGACTGCATTTCTGATCAGCGCTCTCCTTGTTCGGCCTGTGAGTTTAGGGGGACGGCCTTGTCTTGGTAGGTTTACAGTTGTGCCATACTCCTTCCATTTCTGAATGATCGCTTGAACAGTGCGCCATGGGATGTTCAAGGCTTTGTAAATCTTTTTGTAGCCTAAGCCTGCTTTAAATATCTCGATAACTTTATCCCTGACCTGTCTGGTGTGTTCTTTGGACTTCATGGTGTTGTTGCTCCCAATATTCTCTTAGACAACCTCTGAGGCCGTCACAGAGCAGCTGTATTTGTACTGACATTAGATTACACACAGGTGCACTCTGTTTAGTCATTAGCACTCATCAGGCAATGTCTATGGGCAACTGACTGCACTCAGACCAAAGGGGACTGAATAATTACGCACACCCCACTTTGCAGTTATTTATTTGTAAAAAAAAATGTTTGGAATCATATGATTTTTCATTCCACTTCTCATGTGTATAGCACTTTGTGTTGGTCTTTCACGTGGAATTCCAATAAAATTGATTCATGTTTGTGGCAGTAATATGACAAAATGTGGAACACTTCAAGGGGGGCGAATACTTTTGCAAACCACTGTATTTTTATCAAATTGGTGATAAATAAGCCATTTATCAGAAATGTTGTGAATACAGCCCATTGTGTCTGTCTGTCTTGGTGTCAGTATTCGTAACTTCTGCTGCTATCTGGTGCAAAAGGGTACACCAGGTAAACAATCAGAATACATTGATTGTTTATCGGATTTACCACAAATTGTACAGTGTATGGCTAGCTTTTGTTAGTATATGTCAATATGTTGTGATTCATTCACAACAGAAGATGACAGGCATTTCTGGAGATGAGTTGAAGTCTCCATGACTGCAGGGGATAACAGTCACTGCAGGAGATAAGTGGATGGTGCCTGTCTTCAATTTCTCCTGAATGGTGAATTTATGTATGTCATATGTTGTCCCAAATCAGTGGTCGTCTTAAGGTCTGTACTCATTACACAATTTTGCAGATGATTTATCTGACGACCGATGATTTTTTGAGCCATGTGATCTCGCAACATGGGTACAGGCACTGGATCACGCAAACATTTAGCATCGCCCGGCAACAACAACCGTCACGACAGATTGGATTTTTAAAGGGACTCCGGGCACCTCTCATGGGCATGCCTTTAAGCATAACCACGAACAATTGAGTGTGTCAGCACACTTACCAGCCACTTGTTTTATCCAAACTCCCCCTGGTATTGCCGCTATAAAATGCATGGGGCCAGGCGACTTCATACAAAGTCGTGTTATGACCTCTCTGGAGGAGCCTCTTGCAGTGGCCATTCATGTAACTTTCTCTTCCTGCTTCCTTCACTTGTTTAGTGGCCATGCGTGTCACTTCCTCTTCCTGATTCATTCAGTAATGCACTTAGAGAGGATTACAAAGAGGATTACTCCTCTGGAGAGGGGTGACCCGGAAGCTGTAACATAGCCAAGGTGGCAGCAGCGATTTTTGCACTGAAATCGAACGAAATCTATTTGGTGTAGAAAGGTGATTCAGTCATCAATGAAAGAAAAGAGCACAAGCTACAGAATGGGATGCATCTTTAAGTACTTTGCAGTACTGGTCGGAGTCCCTTTAAGATCCCAGATGACTCCGTGCAAAGTACCGTGATTGCTTGACTTCCTGATCACGCTCATCATGTGACATCACATGTACCCGCCGGCCAGAAGATGGATAGTGGTATGATTGTTGGCAGGGAGACGTTGCTGGATCCATTATCCTCTGTTGGTTGGAAAGTATTTAGCTTAAAGGAACTCCGAGCTCAGCCAAAAAATGAAAGTTGTACTCACCTGGGGCTTTCTCCAGCCCAGTGCTGGTTTGGAGGTCCCACGACGGCGTCCTGGCTCCTCTCCATGTCCCCGCTCCGGAATGGCTGACCGGCCGCAGCCCGGGCGACACTCGGGCGAGTGTCGGGCTGCTCCTTCCGCGTATGACGCGGCTGACGTCACTCGCCGGCCGCCTCGCGTCATCACGACGGCCGGCGTGGCAGTACGGCGCAGGCGCGCTTTAAACGCGCATGTGCAGTACTGCCACGCCAGCCGCCGTGATGACGCGAGGCGGCCGGCGTGTGACGTCAGCCGCGTCATACGAAGAAGGAGCGGCCCGACACTCGGCCGAGTGTCGCCCGGGCTGCGGCCGGTCAGCCATTCCGGAGCGGGGACATGGAGAGGAGCCAGGACGCCGTCGTGGGACCTCCCGACCAGCACTGGGCTGGAGAAAGCCCCAGGTGAGTACAACTTTCATTTTTTGGCTGAGCTCGGAGTCCCTTTAAGGTTCAATGTCGCTCACAATATGAAGTCCAGCATTAGCCATACATTGGTCCTTCTTCAATTGCAAATCCCTGATTGTCTAAGGGTGCAACATTGCTCTAAACAAAAAGTTCAGCATAACCCATATGTTGTCCCAAATTAGTGGTAGTCTAAGGGGAAACAGTAAATTCGGGCGCCTGAGGCTAGTGGACAAATCGGGCGCCGCCATTCACTTCTATAATAAATATCGTTTAATGGGCGCCCGGTAGGAAAAAAGGGCGCCGGAGAAAACTAACGTTTTAAAAGCGGCGCCCGGAGACTTAATGTTTTATTACTGTTTCTCATGATTACACATTATTTAATGATTTATACATGTTTAAATATTATTTTTAAACGAAAACCAGTACAATATTTTTCCCAAACATTATTTTTAAACGAAAAACATTACTTTTTTTTTTTTTTTTATACATTATTTTTAAACGAAAAAAATAACAGGGGGGTCTTAGGTTTAGGCACCAACAGGGGGGTCTTAGGTTTAGGCACCAACAGGGGGGTCTTAGGTTTAGGCACCAACAGGGGGTCTTAGGTTTAGGCACCAAAAGGGGGGTCTTAGGTTTAGGCACCAACAGGGGGGTCTTAGGTTTAGGCACCAACAGGGGGTCTTAGGTTTAGGCACCAACAGGGGGGTCTTAGGTTTAGGCACCAACAGGGGGGTCTTAGGTTTAGGCACTAACAGGGGGGTCTTAGGTTTAGGCACCAACAGGGGGGTCTTAGGTTTAGGCACTAACAGGGGGGTCTAGGGGTTAGGGGTAGGTACAGGGAGGGTTACTTAGGCACCAACAGGGGGGGTCTTAGGTTTAGGCATCAACAGGGGGGTCTAGGGGTTAGGGGTAGGTACAGGGAGGGTTACTTAGTAATTTTTTTTTTAAACGTTATTATGCGTTTCATTATTTAAACGAAAGATTAACGTTTTTACAATTGCCGATTTAATACACATTATTTAATGATTTATAACGTTTAAAAACATTACTTTTAAACGAAATACATTTTTAAACGTAATCCATGTTTATCGTTAAAAACCCGGCGCCCTTTTTTCCCATCGCCCCTTTTTAACGTACGCAGTCTAAGGATTAATGTTTCTCATAGCATGGAGTCCAGCGTTAGCCATACATTGGTCCTTCTTTAGTGGCAAATCCATATTAGTCTAAGGGTGCAACTTTGCTCTAAACAAAGAGTCTAGCATATGCTATATGTTGTCCCTTGTACAGTGGCAAAACCTTACCTGTATTGGGGTTCAACGTCTCTCTGTGTAAAGAGTCCAAGATGTTTCTATGTTATCCCTCATCAGGTGGCAAATCCATAATATGGATGGGGTCCAATGTTGCTCTTTGCAAAGAGCCCAGGAAGCGCCATATAGGGATGATCAATAAGATGCAAATTATTATGAGTTGTTGGATTATGAAAGTTTTGTTTGCAAATTTATGCAGTTTGAAAATCGGCCAATCAAATTTGACCTCAGCAGGATTTGATTGGTTCATGTTCAAGCTGCATACATTTGCGTAAAAAAGTTGCATAATGCTGCATCAACTCAAAATGATGTGCATATCATTGACCATCCCTAGACTTTTTGCTGCCTGATCGCACAGCACCAACAATTGACTCTGCTTCATTTAATGTTCTCACATGACATGCTGCAGCTCAACACAATAGCACACAGGCTGGCTGTGAGTCTGTGACAAACACACTGATCACCCTCAGCCACTCCATTCCTCCTGAGGAAGTTACACACAGTACAAAAATGCTTCCCCTGAAATCTCTGCGCTTGATGCAAATGTTTCACCTTGCTTTATGAGAGAACAGGCCCTGATTGTCCCCTATTCAGAGGAAGCCCGAAGTGGGGAGATGCAAATGAGACATTTCAGTGTTGACAGTCTCCTGAAATTCTTCCATAGCCATTTGAGTTGTTGTATTCTTTGACTTCCACTTCTCTTTGTCCTTTGTGCATCATGCTTCTCTGCCTGATGTCCAGGGTCCTCGACAGTCTCTCTCATGGTCTCTACTTCCATAGTTTCCTCAAACAGAGGTTCATTTTGGCTTGCAGCATCTTCATCAGATAGGCCGCTGCTTGATGTTCTGAATCCCTCTTCACATTCTCGTTGTGTTTCCCAAAAGAGTTGCTAAAAATTGTAGATAGGCTTGGTGCCCATGCACCCAATCCATACTCTCTCTTCTTTTTGTACCTTCTGGAAATGTAGTAGAATTTGTCAATCTCCTCCCCTGGGACAAGATAGTCTTCCATTGCAATTGCATCCTGAGAGGTGGCTTCCATTTGAAGATTTGGAGATGGAAATTCTTTGATTGCAGTATTCTCCATTGTTGTCTGGCACTGTGGTGCTATTTATGAGTGAAATGTTTTAGTAAAACACCAGGATTTCAATTAAAGGACCACTGTTGCAAAAGAAAAACAAAATATATAGGCAGTTAAAATCTGACAGAACCAACAGATTGTGGGCTAGCCCATCTCTTTATGGGGGATTCTGAGGGTTTTCTTTGTTTTCAACAGCATTTCCTGAACAGCAGTTGCAAATTCTAACTGACAAAATAGTGTGCAAGTGATTAGGGAGGCTGGCTGGTATCTTACTATTTTGGCAGTTAAACTGCTGTTCAGGAAATGCTGTTGAAAACAAAGAAATCCCTGAGAATTCCCCATGAGTAGATGGACTGGCCCAAAACATTTTGGTTCTCTCAGATTTTAACTGCCTACTTTTTTCACAACAACAAATAACATTTGTAAAGCACTTTTTTCCCGTAGGACTCAAAGCGCATACGCATGGCTCAGACCATCGTGGTACAGAGGAAGAATTTTATAAGTCCGGAAATGGCAGGCTAAACAGGTGGCTTTTCAGTCTGGATTTGAATAGATCCAGGGATGGTGCTGTCTTTACTGGGTGTGGCAGGGAGTTCCAAAGAGTAGGAGCAGCATGACAGAAGTCTCTGTCTCCGGATGTTTTGAGGTGCACTCTGCGAGTGACCAAGTTTATAGAACTTGCTGATCTGAGGTTATGAGAGGTGTGGTGCAGCTTCAGCAAGTCCTTCATGTATCCAGGGCCCAGATTGTGCAGGGATTTGAATGTCAGCAGTCCAATCTTGAAGAGTATTCTCCATTCTACTGGTAGCCAGTGCAGTAAGCGAAGGATCGGTGTAATGTGTAATAATCAAATATTTAGTCTCTGTGTGTGACTACCTGACAGCCTTAGCGCTGGTCCTTATCACCTTCGGAAAGTATTCAGCCGGTAGCAGATTTCCACAGAACTTGGAACGCCAGAGCCAATTAAGAGAGTCTTTATGGTATCCAACCGGGATACTCGATACAATCTTGGTTACAAACTTAAATTGAAAAACATACAAAGCAAAGCAAACATCAGCATGTAATAATACGGATATTGAGCAAAGCTGTAATTAATATGAGCGCGCTAACCTCAGACATATAATGATCTATCTTATATATGGAAAAACCTCCAGACCCACAAGTGTTAACTAACCACACGCCCCTGAAGATGGGATATGGGCGGGTTCCAGATGTAACCCCTATTAAACACTTGCTATTGGCTTACAGAAGTCTGTGATTGACATCCAGAACTCTGTGATTGACATCCGTCTAATGCGCAAGCGCAAAGCCTATGCCCTGTACCATAAATACCTAGAATCTGGTGTTTAGAAACACCAGGCATTGTTTGGCCCTGGCTATCCCAGGCTCAGACAGCCAGTCTGCACGTCCCATAGATAATGCTGCCTTCTGACCTTTATTGTTCCTTGTAATGTTCCCTCTTCGATTCAACACTGTGGCCTCCTAGAATCTGTAGAGAAGGAGAACTCCGCATAGAATCTTTAACTGAAACACTGGTCAGTTTGGCTAAACTACGGGCCATACCCTGCAGGACCCTCTAAGGATCTTACATAATGTGACAGTGGCGAGGCTGGTTTGTTAGCAATCTGGCAGCAGCATTCTGCACTAATTGCAGGCGACGCAGGTCCTTTTTGGGGAGGCCTGCAAAAAGGGCATTGCAGTAGTCCAGCCGTGATGTGATGAAGGCGTGAACTAAGGTTGGAAGGTCCTCTTGGGGGATCAAATGTTTAAAGCGGATCCGAGATGAAAAAATAACTATAAACAAGTAACTTGTCTATATATCTTATCTAAAGTTTACACAGCGAATCTAGCTGCAAACAGCTTTAATAGAATATGATTGCTTATTCCTGTGATACAATGACAGCAGCCATGTTGTTTGTAAACATTACACACAAGCAGGCTTATCTGCATCTTGAGCAAAAAAACGTAATCCCCCCTCCTCCTCCCTCCTCCCCTCTGCCTGTGAAATCTCTTGCTAGTAATACCTCCCTGTCCTCCTGCCCAGACTGAGCTCCCATGAGCCCTTGCTACTGTCTGAAATTGCCTTGGCTCTCTGAAAACATGTGGGCGTGGCTTCTTTAGTTTATAGGGAATTTGAGTATTAAGACAAAAACAAAAAAGTATTTGGCTTGAGGAATGCCCTATAAACAATAGGAAAGGAACACAATTATGCAATGAGTAAAAGTTCATCTCAGATCCACTTTAATCGTTGCAATGTTCTTCAGATGAAAGTAGAAAGATTTAACTACAAATGAAATTTGGTTTCTAAAACTCAATTCCCCATCGATTAGTATGCCAAGGCTGCGCACAAGGTTGGAGCTGATTATGTCTGAATTCCCAATCCTGATTGGTGTTGCTTTAGTATAGAGCTATTTTGATGACGAGCACTAGCTTTGGACAAAAAGGACCTCAATTTTGTCAGTATTCAGTTTCAACCAGTTATCATTCATCCACGCCTGTAGCTTAGCTAAGCAAGAATTTCTTTTTGGAATAGGGTCTGTTCCACCAGGTTTGAAGGACAGGTATAGCTGTGTGTCATCGGCGTAGCAGTGGTACGTCAGGCCATGTCGTTGGATAATTGTACCGAGTGGCAACATGTAGATTGCAAAAAGCAGAGGGGATAGGATTGATCCTTGTGGCACTCCGAATTGTAGAGGTGCAGGTTTGGACATTATAGGACCTAGGGATACTCTCTGTGCTCTGTCAGTCAGGAATGATCTGAACCACTGGAGGACTGATCCACTGATGCCACAGTACTCCTGCAGTCTGTTAAGCAGGATTTCGAGGTCAACTGTATCAAAAGCCGCTGAGAGATCCAACAGGATTAGGATGGAGCATTCCCCTCTGTCCCTTGCCATGAGCAGATCGTTGCAGACTTGGATGAGGGCTGTTTCACAGCTGTGGTATTTCTTAAAGCCAGATTGTAGAGGGTCCAGGATGTTGTTTACTGACAGCCTGGTTTCAAGTTGCAAATGGACAGCCTTTTCAATAACTTTACCTAAGAAGGGGAGGTTGGAGACAGGTCTGTAGCTGCTCATTGCATCTGGATCCATGGAAGGTTTTTTCTCCCTCTTGACGACCAGCTAACGCCGATTGGCGTAAACTGGTCGTCTGCGGGTTACCATGGAAACGGCCGCTCGATCGAGCGGCCTTTCCATGCCCGTTCACGGAGGGTGTCTCCGTGAACAGCCGGAGAGCCGCCGAACGCGGCTTGCCGGCAAAATGTAAACACGCGGGGAAGAAATCCCCGCTGTTTACATCACACGGCGCTGCTGCGCAGCAGCGCTGTGACGTAGATCGGCGATCCCCGGCCTCTGATTGGCCGGGGATCGCCGGCATCTGATAGGCAGAAGCCTATCCTATCAGGCGCAGGAGGGAATTCCGTCTTGCGCCGCTCACAGGGGGAGGGAGAGGGAGGGAAGGGAAAGGAGGCCAGGAAGCGCTGCGGAGGGGGGCTTTGAAGAGCCCCCCCGCAAGCGCAAGCAGCCGGCGGCGATCAGACCCCCCCCCAGCAGGACATCCCCCTAGTGGGGAAAAAAGGGGGGTAGTCTGATCGCCCTGCTGCACTCCTGATCGGTGCTGCGGGCTGTAGAGCCCACGCAGCACCGATCACTGGAAATTGCCCTGGTCGTCAAGTGGTTAAGAAGGGGCTTGATGATTCCTTCTTTTAGAGAGGTAGGAAACCTCCCTGCTTGCAAAGAGCAATTTACTATTTTGTGAAATGCTGGACCAAGCAGGTCAGGGCATTTCAGCATATGTTTAGGGTCCAGGTCGCAGGTTGTCTGGCGGAGGCGACGGAGGATATCTGAGATCTCTTCCTCACTAATACTTTTGAAGTCAGTCCAGGGTGTTAGGTTGTTCTTGCAACTATTTCCAGGAGTTGAATAAGTCTTAGGTGCTGTGGACTGAATGAGAGACCGAACAGAGGATACTTTATCAGCAAAGTAGCAAGCAAATTTCTCACATAGCTCCTTTGAGGGAGTTCTAGTAGGGTTTAGACAGGATGGGTTACAGAGTCTATCAACTGTGCAGAATAGTTGGGCTGGCCTGTTGGCGGCCTTTGCGATCTCCTGTGATAGGTAGGAGGATTTTTTCTTGGTGATCGCATTTTGGTAACTTTCCAGGTGAGAGACAAGGATGTGTTTATCTTTTGAATTCTGAGATTTTCACCACTTCCTTTCTAGTCTTCACGATTGTGGTCCTTTAAAGAGAAACTCCAACCTAGAATTGAACTTTATCCCAATCAGTAGCTGATACCCCTTTTTACATGAGAAATATAATGATTTTCACAAACAGACTATCAGGGGGCGCTGTATGACTGATTTTGTGCTGAAACCCCTCCCACAAGAAGCTCTGAATACCGCGGTACTCTGGGCAAACTGCCACAATGTAACAATGTTCACAGACAGGAAATAGCTGTAACAGCTGTCTCTAACAGCCAAAACAGCTAGGAGCAGCTACATAACCTGCCCACAGTAAAAATGTCACCATGTAATAAATGTCAGAATGTAAATCGGGGAGAGGAAAGATTTTACAATGAGCAAACACTGACTAAATCATTTATACATAATTATGGTAAAAATGAAGCACTTTTTTTTACTACATTATTTTCACTGGAGTTCCTCTTTAAAGATGCTGGAAAGGTTTTTGCTGCAGCCTCTTCAACTGTCAACACCAACTGACATGCTCAAGCCATAAGCTCCTCCCAGCACCGCATGCCGTGACATCATCATAACAGCCAGTTTCAAGCCAAGTACACAGAAGATGAAAACATGAATGGGCAGGTACCTTTATAGGGTTACCTATAAAACTGATTGTCGTATAAGTGGAAGTGCAAGAAAATAATTAAAAAAACTATTTTATGAGCAGAATTACTCAAATATATAGATGTAATTAATTGGCATGCACAACCTAGACATAAAAGGAAACCTAATTTCTAATAATAATAACCGTACAAATACCAGGTGGAAAAAAATGGGCTTCAACCTTCTTTATTGGGGGTTGGATCAATTGTTAGATTGTATACCCAAACCAAACTTTATTGCATTTTACCAAGTTATCACTAAAGGACAAGTCCGGGGGAAAAAACAAAATCTACTTACCTGGGGCTTCCTCCAGCCCCTGGCAACCTATCTGTCCCTTGCCGCAGGTTCGCTCGCAGCTGGTGTCCCAGGGTCCCCTCCGTTGCAGATGCCAACCTCGCCAGGTCGGCATCTTCGCGCCTGCACTAGCGTGCAGCCGCGCTCCTTTGGCCGGGACCATTCTGCGCAGGCATAACGCTCCTGGCCTGGCACTGCAGCTGTCCTTGGTAGGTTTTTTGGGCTCCAAATCAGAAGTGGGGGGGGGGGGGGGCTGTAAAAATTGCACTGGGGCCCCAAGCTCCACTGCATATAACTTAAAGTAACTCTATTGCAAAACATGTGCAGAACTTGTACTTATCCTTGTTCACTTTTCAGTTAACAGCGAGTAACACTAGCTATCTTCACCTATTGTGCTGTGTGTATATATATGTATCATTGAACTGCATGTGCACTTGGTTGCACACATTCGCATATAAAATTGCTTGAATGCAAATTCATTATCATATAGTTGGGTTGTGTCCTTTATTTTGAGAGTGCAGTTCACTTGGTATTTTCTTGGATAGAGACAAATGCACAGGATTTTCAAAGCTGCTGTGCAAGCAAGATGGCAACACCCCTAAAAGCAGAAAACACATGGTAAAAATTACCTATGAGAAAGAAGTAATATTATAAACATACTATAGTAGGGGTGACTGTTACTTCAAGATTCAAACAGTGTCATATTTTTTGAACATGTGCATCAAATTACTAGAAAAAGGTTTATTCCATATATAAAATATACTGTAGGTGCACATATTGAACTGAACAGCCTTGCATTAGTTTTTTGAGGGCTGCTGACAATATTGTTCCCAGTTTCCAAACAAAAATGTTGTTCTTTGGAGCATAATTAATGGAAACTACAAAATAAGAGAGATTATGCAGTGTTAATAGAACTTGAATAATTCAAAGAAAACTAATTCCCTGTTCACTTGAACAAAATGACAATGTTTTCACTACAGAACATTCAGACACCGGTATTTGGTGGAATAACCCTGATTTGCAATCCCAGCTTTTATACGTTTTGGCATGTTTTCCACCAGTTTTTCCCATTGCCACTGGGTAACTTCATACCAGTCTTTCTGCAAAAAACATAAATAAACCACTCTGCTTTGCTTAAGGCTTTGTTAATTAGGACCATCCATCTTCCTCTTGATGTAATTCCAGAGGTTTATAAAAGGGTTCAAATCTGGAGATTGGGATGGCCAAGACAGACTCTTGATTTGGTAATTGTCCCTCCCGACCTCGATTTCCCTGGCTGTGTGGTATGCAGTATTGGCGTGCTGGAAAAAAACATTATTTGTGTTGGGAAATGTAGTGTTAGCAGAAGGAAGCAAATGTTTTTCAGGGACATCCTTGTATGTGGCTTAATTCATGCATCCTTCCCAAAGAGACATCTGCCCAATTCCATCCTTGCTGAAGCACCCACCAGATCATCGCTGTCCCTCCTCTATATTTTACAGTTGTGAGACACTGTGAGTTGTAGGCTAGAGATGTTGCGAACCTCCGATTTTCGGTTCGTGAACCTCCGCGGAAAGTTTGGTTCGCGAAAAAGTTCGCGAACTGCAATAGACTTCAATGGGGAAGCGAACTTCAAAATTTACAAAAATTTCTACTGGCTAAAAAAATGATAGAAAACATTTTTCATGGGTTCTAATACCTGGAGCACCTTCCTCCCTTCTACCCTTTTACCTATTCCCTCCTCCCTCCTACCAGAGGGAGGAGGGTCTCATCTGCCAGGGAATTCCAGTATTTCAAAAGCCAGCTTACATACCATGGCTGGGGATTGAACCCAGGTCTCAGTGTATGGTAGGTAACTAACATATCCATTATACCACCAACACTTCTAGCTGAAGCTAGCCTAGCATGTACAATTTATGCTCAATCCAAAAGAAGAATAACATTTATATCATGCTTTTCTCCTGGCAGACTCAAAGCACCAGAGCTGCAGCCATGAGGGCACACTCTATAGGCAATAGCAGTGTTAGGAAGACTTGCCTAAGGTCTCCTACTGAATAGGTGCTGGCTTACTAAGCAGACAGAGCCAAGATTCGAACCCTGGTCTCCTGTGTCAGAGGCAGAGCCCTTAACCAATACACCATCCAGCCACTGCTTAAGGATATGTAGTCAGGCATGGCCTTGCCTTTCGTGTTCAACAGTTGTCAAGAGAAAAATTAGACAAGACAAACAACATTTATATCGCGCTTTTCTCCTGGCGGACTCAAAGCACCAGAGCTGCAGCCACTAGTGCACGCTCTATAGGCAGTAGCAGTGTTAGGAAGACTTGCCTAAGGTCTCCTACTGAATAGGTGCTGGCTTACTCAACAGACAGAACCGAGATTTGAACCCTGGTCTCCTGTCTCAGAGGCAGAGTCCTTAACCATTACAGTATCCAGCCACTGCTTAAGGATATGTAGGCAGGCATGGCCTTGCCTTTCATGTTCAACAGTTGTCAAGAGGGTGGAGGGAGGAGGGTGGAGGGAGGAGGGTAGCAGCTGTCCCTTAACTAATTAGTGTAGGCAGACAAGTGAGTCAAATGGTATAAGGACCTTGCTTGGAGGAGGGAGGAGGAGGGGGGTCTCCAGCAGTGAGAGCAGTGTGTTTGGCAATAATGTGCCTGCTGACCTAGTGACATCACCTGCTGTCATCCTACATTCTCCTCCTGAGCCTATAAGGCTCACGTGAGCTCACGCGCTACCCAAAGGTCGCATCACGCACGCGTGAGTCAGAAGACACAGGCGGAGGGACGCAGGGGATGCCACCAGAAGACTCCAGTGCAGAAGCCCCGCTTCTTGCCCGGACCATGCCGGAGACGCCGCAGGACCTGCCGCTGGAAGGTAAGCACATTACAGTTAGAATGTCACTTGATGTCAGCTCACAGTTTTTGAATGAATTTGCAGTCATCCCTCTCAGTGCTTCTTCATTTTCAGTGGCACATTGGAACTTTATTGCCCCCAGTGCTTGTTGATTGACTTTATTCTTGTGTACTTTCCTGTTTAGAAACAACCTGACACTCACTATATCCTTGTGCCAGTAAAGCCAGGATTGCATCTTTATTTTACTCATTTAAAACTGTTTGGTTAATAGTTTCTACATTTATGAATAACTTGGACAAAATTCTAGCAGTTTTGCCATCCAACTGATCGCTAGAGCTGAGCAGGAACATTTTTACGAAATTCAAAACGTCCCAGCGCAGACGAGGGTGCTGTCCATGGCACAAGGGGTTCATTTATGCCACTGCCTCTTGCCGTTATGTTGAATGCCGATCTCCATCTTCCTGACACTCCCAACAAGGCAGAGGTGTCGGGAAGATGGAGAGAAGCATGCTGCACAGCAATGAGAGGCGGAGACATAGGAAAGTTTAGCCCTTCTCCTGCAGACCACACCCTCTTGTACAACAACACAGTCAGTTTAACATTTTGAAAAACTGTTCCCGTCCTCACAGGTCATGTTGGAAGAAATGAGTGTTGATCACAGGTGTGATTTTTTTTTACTTTTACTTATTAAATAAGATTTGATGTACGGGGTCACCTAATAGGTACCTCTAAAGCAGAATAAGGTCTGTGTAGGAATTTAGCAAATAGGGAATTGTTGTCCTATTCAGAGAGAAGCGGATTTAAAAATAAATTGCAGTGGCCTTATTTTTTTTTCCCCAAAGCTATACATTGCAAAAAAAAGTTTTAGTATGTGAAATATATCTATCCATTTATCACAAATGCTACAACTTTTTGCCATCGTTTTTTAATGCACTTACTTTTTCAAAACTATTACATTCAAATTTAAAGAAGGTACATGAACCAGGGCATTATTACTAATGAATGTCCTTTACTGACATTTCTGACCACTATCAGTCAGAGCACAGGCTAGCTGGCCAATCAGGTAAACAGCCAACACAGGGAATTGTACATTGTTTTATCAAAACTGAAAAAAGAAGGCTTTGAACTAAGAAAAAAAGCATCCAAATCAACTGCTGTATACTGGCTATGGCTTCTTTTGACAGTGTTGGGACTAATGAAAGCTGAGTCTTATTAGTAGTTATTAGCTACTGTTACACTGTGACAAAATGTAATCCGGCTGCTGTATGAAGTGTGGAATCTGGATAAAAAAATTTTCAGAGCTGAGAAAGAGTGTTAGGAAAGATGTATAAAGCTCAGGGAAAATAATGAGGCAAGAACATCTGGCAAGTGTGTATGGTAATCAAATTATAAGCAAGACCTTTTTCCTGAGCTTATTTCCGCACAGAGCTTAAAGGGAAATGTAATGGATTCTGGTCAGTTTTATTTTTATCTTACGGTTAGTTTCTAAGCTACAGTATGTGTTCTATATAATTTTTAATGATACATATAAAATCTTTTATTTTACAAATAAATACCTGTGAGTGTTTGTCCCTCCTGTGTGAAATGGGACAGTGATCATTTACAAAGAAAGAAGAGAAACTGGAGCAAAAATGGAGCAGATCCCCAGAGCAAACCTATCAGGTTTCAGCGGTTTAAAGAATAGTGAATACAAATATCAGAACTGTCACAGGGCAGCTGGACTGCCGGAAAACATGAATAGAACATTTATAATGAAAAGACTGTCCTATCCTACCAGTACTGCATGGTGGTAATGGTTGTGACATCTCCAGATGCAAGTAATTTGGTGCAGTCAGTAGGTTGCAGTGTGAAGTGTTGTATGTGAAGTGTGAGGCCTGAGCGAGCAGAGCCAGGTGTGGAGTGTTGTGTGTGAACAGTGAGGACTGAGCGAGCAGAATGTAATGACTAGTGCTGAATGTGAACTATGAGGCCTGAGCAATCAGAATGTGGTGACTAGTGTTGTATGTGAATGATTGAGGAAGCAGTGTGCAGTGATGAGGATAGTATACGAAGTGTAAGGCCTGAGCAAGCAGAGTGCAGTGGAGAAGTGTTGTGTGTGAACTGTGAGGCATGAGCAAGCAGAGTGCAGTGGAGAAGTGTTGTGTGTGAACTGTGAGGCATGAGCAAGCAGAGTGCAGTGACTAGCGCTCCATGTGAACTGTGAGGCCTGAGGAAGTAGAATGTAGTGAGGAGTGTTGTACGTGAATGGCTGAGGAAGCAGAATGCAGTGGAGTGTTGTATTGCAAGTGTGAGCAAACAGAGTGCAGTGACAAGTGCTGTTGGAAGTGTTGTGTGTGAACTGTGATGTTTGAGCAAGCAAAGTGCAGTGGGCAGTGTTGTATGTGAATGGCTGAAGAAGCAGGGTGCAGTGTGGAGTGTTAGAAGCATAGTGCAGTGGGGAAGTGTTGTGTGTGAATTGCTGAGAAAGCAGACTGCAGTGAGGAGTGTTGTATTCCAAGTGTGAGCCCTAAGGGCCCTTTTACACTTAATCAGTTGGTATGCGTTAGTATGCGTTAGTGCGTGTTTGTATGCGTGTTTTCCATAGCAGTGCATTGGGAAGCAGATTTCAGTTAAAACACGTTAAAGTGAACCTTAAGTAATGAAAAAAAATGAGTTTTACTCACCTGGGGCTTCCCTCAGCCCCCTGCAGCCGATCGGTGCCCTCGCCGTGTCTCTCTGATCCTTCCATCCCCGTCGGCGACCACTTCCGGTTTCGCCGTCAGGACCCGACAGGCATGGGAACACGAGTGCCAAAATTTTGCCCCCTATGCTGCTATTGCGGCCTCCTGGGGGCTATATGTTGACTATTGTATGTGACCTGTGAGTTTTGGGCAGCTATCTCATAGCTTGTGGACAACCATTTGAACTGAACAATGAAGAGACAGAAGATTAATGGGCATTCTTGGGACAATTTAACCACTTAAAGCGGACCCAAACCAAACATTTTTTTAATTAAAAATATTTAGTTGCACCACTCTGACACATACAAAGATAAATAAACACTCCTTTAAACCTGTGATCATTTCAGTGCATGCTTTTCACCCTTCTCTTTTCATAGCTAGGGTTATACTGGGGGCAGCCATTAGCAATTCCTCCATTGCTGGACACCATCTACTCCACCAGTTTGCCGGAAAAATCCCGGCAATTTGAAAGGAAGGGAGGGGTTCTTCCAATAAATGTAAAATATTTTATATTTGTCATGATGCAGCTGAAAAAAGGCTGCTATTTATTAATTTAAGTTAGAAAATAGATTGTATTTCTGAAATCTTGTATTTTTAGTTTGGGTCCACTTTAAGGACCACGGGGTTTTTTAATGATCGGTGCTGCGCGGGCTCTCCAGCCCACAGCACCGATCAGGTAAAGGGCAGGGCGATCAGATTTCCCCCCCTTTTTTCCCCACTAGGGGGATGTCCTGCAGGGGGGGTCTGATCGCCGCCGGCTGCCTGTGATTTGCGGGGGGGCTCCTCAAAGCCCCCCTCCGCAGCGAAATTGTGCGCTCCCTCCCCTTACCTCTCTCTCCCTTCCCCTATGTGATGCGCCGGATAGGATAGGCTTCAGCCTATCAAATGACGGTAATCCCCGGCCAATCAGATCACCGATCTCCGTCACGGCACTGCTGCGTAGCAGCGCCGTATTGATGTAAACAGCGGGGATTTCTTCCCTGTGTGTTTACATTACGTGTGCGAGCCGCGATCAGCAGCTTGCACACTGTTCACGGAGGCACCCTCCGTGAACTGGCATGGAAGTTTCCATGCAAAACCACTAATGACCCGCCGACGCCTATCGGCGTTAGCTGGTCGTTAAGTGGTTAAGGACAAGCTTTCAGCTAAATGTTCATAAGGAGATTCCAAAGTCCATCATATTGTCCATTTGCACCTACACGTGACTGGCTAAAAGAAAGCAGAATACACGGTTTTCCTTCATTTACAGTATCTTAGGTTATTTACTTGATAATTATTCATCCTGGTGTCACTTTATGTAAAACTATTTTTAATTGGCTGCCGTCTAAATTTGCTACAGTTTTCCTACTCTTATCTTTTTTTTAAATTGGTCCCTGTGTTTTTTTGACACTCTGATTTGGAAGAGCATTAGTGACAATGTGTAACAAAAATTCCAAGTACAAAAAAATGACAGTCCCTCTTTAATAATTAGATCTTTTATTTTATTGGGCAGCATTTCAGTAAACCAGTTCCTATGGCATACATGGGAATACAGCTTGAAATGATACAATTGTATTGAAGTATACATTTATGAGTTAAGAGCTTATACTTTGACTTTTAGTCAAGTATTATTAAACCAATGTCGCCCCTCCCACTTTGGTCACAGGAGTTCCAACATAAGACTGATGGGGAATTAAACTTCATGAATCAAATCTTGGTTGTTGTGAAATATTCCTGTTTTCACCTAAGGAACATTGCAAAAATTAAGCACCTCATGCATCCAGCAGAAATTAAGATGTAATCTTTGAAAGGAAAGCAATGGCAAACTTGGACAATGTAATAAAAAGCAGAGATTTCGCTTTGCCAACAAAGTTTCATATAGTCAATGCCATGTCTTTTTCCAGTAGCAATGTATGGTTGTGAGAGCTGGACCATATGGAAGGCTGAGCGCTGAAATATCAACGCCTTCAAATTGTGGTGCTGAAGAAGACTTCTGAGACTACTTTGGAATGCAAGAAGATCCAATCAACCTGACTGTTCATTGGAAGGAGCAATGCTGAAGCTGATATACTTTGGACACATGGGTCCACATGCAATTAACTTTATCTCCTATGTTTTCTCCTAATTGATAGTTTCACATCTTGTCAGTAAAATGCCGTTTAAACTAACAGCAAACAACAAAATACTTTTTTAAATAATTTTGACCGACTTTTTGGTACTCCAGTGTAAAGTGCAGAAAAGTTATTTTAAAGAGAAGATGAAAAATGATCTTCTAGAAGAAAAGTCAGGAAAAAAATGAATAGAATAAGGGCCATAATGGCATGGCAGGATTCATTGTAGAAGATCCTGATACTGGGGAAGATTGAGGGCAAAAGGAGGAGGGCGTGGCAGAGAATGAGATAGCTATATAGTATCATGGAAGCAACTAACATGAGCTTGGACAAGCTTGCAGTGGTCCATGGAGTTGCAAAGAGTTGGACTTAAAGAGAAACCGTGACCAAGAATTGAACTTTATCCCAGTCAGTAGTTGATACCCCCTTTTACATGAGAAATCTATTCCTTTTCACAAACGGATCATGAGGGGGCTCTGTATGGCTGATATTGTGGTGGAAACCCCTCCCACAAGAACATCTGAGGACCATGGTACTCCTGGCAATTTCCTGTCTTTGAACCTTGTTGCATTGTGGGAAATAGCTTAGTTTCCAACTGCCAAAAAAGCAAGCAGCAGCTACACCACCTGCCAGCAGTAAAAATGTCACCATGTGATTAATGTCAGAATGTAAATCAGGGATTTAAAATATTTTACAATGGGCAAACACTGACTAAATCATTTATAATTATTGTAAAAATGAAGCACTTTTTTATTACATTATTTTCACTGGAGTTCCTCTTTAACTGAATAGCAACTGAACACACCTCCAGCAGATCTTCCAACCCTAGTTCATGACTTTATCACATCATGTCTGTAGAAAACCACATCTCAGTGCATCTCTACAATTCCTTGCTTATTACAGTAAACTTCAGCAAATATCTGTACGACACCAAATCTCAGGAATCTCTGTACTGTACTGTGCCAAGCCTCAGTGAATATAAAGGGCATAATGTGAATCTCTGGTGTGTGCACAAGATCTCAGTTAATCTCTGTAGGGCACCAAATCTCAGTGCATATGGGAAATTCAATTGCATCTCTATAGCGTGACGGATCTCGGGTGTATCTCTGCTTCCAATATTTTGTATTGAATTGTAAAAAGGTATACAACATTCATAATTACAACAGTGTACGTAATTTTCAATAACAACATGTATTTCCCATGCAAGGGATATGAAACACTTGCGCCTTGCAAGTTAGAAACACTGGTACTTTGATCCCAGAGCATCAGGCTCCCATTGGTTTGCAAAAGACCAATGGTAATTCTCCCTGAGCAACAGGGAGGATTTTCATTGATACACCATTCAGTGAACCAATGAGAATCTTTACTGGGGAAGTAGGTTTCCCATTGGTCTATTGCAAACCAATTGTAGCTTATGCTTTTGATGGGACTCTGAGATCAATATACTGGTATTTCTAGCATGCAGGGACCCAAACAGACAGTGGCAAGTGAGTATTTTGCAAAACGTAGCAGTCTAGTGAGAATGGACACCATTCATTCTCATAAGCTAACATTAATTCTATCAGCCTTAGTCGCCATTTGCTTTTTACAGCCAATCTGTAAAAGTTTAAGGGACCAAACTTGCATTCCGCAACCCGGAACGGACCAAACTGAGTACTGTGAACTGATCCTATTGCTTTGCATAGGATCTGATTGGATCCGTTTCGTTCTGCTAAAACGCTGAACGCTGCCTGAATCTGAGCACAGTACCAAATCACAATAAATCTCTTCAGATGTTTGGAATTATTTGCATCTCACTGACGATGGCCTCGATTCATCATTGTCTTTGAGATAACTTTTTCCAGTTTGTTAAATTACCGAATTCGAAGTTTAGCGATTTCTAGTTGTATTCATCAAGGTTTTTCCTCATTCGGTGTGAATTCGATAACAATTCGGTAACCATTCGGTAACGTGTCGATATTTCCATTTTACAGTGGTACTTTAACACAAGGCCATAAGATTCCCATGGAATTGTGGGTAAAAGGCAGTCCTTTGAGGTACTACGTAGCAACATTCTGAATAGGGCTTTACACCTGGACTAGGATTCTGAAAGTGGTTGGGACAATCCCACAATTTGATAGGAGCCTTTTCTAAAAAATTATAGTGCAGCTAGCAAATTAGTTAACCCTGACACTGCCTGTGTTCTCTTACAAGATGATTCAAGAGAAATGCAGATGTCGTGTTATAGCAAATAAATCTATTCTCTTACAAATTTATATGGTTGCAGACCTTATTCTTGCCCTTCTGCGCCTTTGAATCACTCTCAGCTGATACATAACCACTTCAAATGGCTCCATCTTCTCTGTCAACAATGATCTGACAGGAATAACGACAGAGCAGTGAAGGAGATAACTAATCCTAAATGTAACGCTAAACCACGCCCACTTTCTTTTTCATGAATTGCACTTTATTCCGTTTTAGCGAATCGTTACCGAATCGTTACCGAATGTTCGCTAACAGCTGTAGATAACTTTGATGAATCCTGAAATGAAGTTAACAAATTCGGTATTTTACCAAACTGTTGTTAACAAATTTGCTAAGTGTTGATGAATCGAGGCCTAGGCCTCGATTCATCAATGTCTTTGAGATAACTTTTTCCAGTTTGTTAAATTACCGAATTCGAAGTTTAGCGATTTCTAGTTGTATTCATCAAGGTTTTTCGCCATTCGGTGTGAATTCGATAACAATTCGGTAAACATTCGGTAACGTGTCGATATTTCCATTTTACAGCGGTAATTTAACACAAGGCCATAAGATTCCCATGGAATTGTGGGTAAAAGGCAGTCCTTTGAGCACTACGTAGCAACATTCTGAATAGGGCTTAACACCTGGACCAGGATTCTGCAAGTGGTTGGGACAATCCCACAATTTGATAGGAGCCTTTTCTAAAAAATTATAGTGCAGCTAGCAAACTTAGTTAACCCTGGCACTGCCTGTGTTCTCTTACAAGATGATTCAAGAGAAATGCAGATGTTGTGTTATAGCAAATAAATCTATTCTCTTACAAATTTATATGGTTGCAGACCTTATTCTTGCCCTTCTGCGCCTTTGAATCACTCTCAGCTGATACATAACCACTTCAAATGGCTCCATCTTCTCTGTCAGCAATGATCTGACAGGAATAACGACAGAGCAGTGAAGGAGATAACTAATCCTAAATGTAACGCTAAACCACGCCCACTTTCTTTTTCATGAATTGCACTTTATTCCGTTTTAGCGAATCGTTACCGAATCGTTACCGAATGTTCGCTAACAGCTGTAGATAACTTTGATGAATCCTGAAATGAAGTTAACAAATTCGGTATTTTACCAAACTCTTGTTAACAAATTTGCTAAGTGTTGATGAATCGAGGCCTATGTCTGCTATCTGATGATTTATTATTGGATTGAAAGTCAGTGCTGGCTTATGTGCAGAGACCCAAGTAAATGTTTTGATAGACAAGAAGTCACTCCTTCTACATTGTAAAGTCTCCTCACACTGCAGCATCCCCAGTGCACCTGCATCACTCTTGATATTTTAATTTGCCTCATGTAATTCAACTAAAATAGCCAGCTTGGCATATGGTGTTATTTCAGATCGGTGTAATTTAAAGCATGCAATATGAGAATCTCTTGTGTTTGTACAGACCCAGTAGACTAGTACGAGGCGAATGGATCTGATGTAATGTTGTAACAAAACCCAAACAGAACATGCCTCAACTTTGTCTGGAATTGTCTTTCAGTCTGCCATGCAAAGCAGTGGTATTTTAATGAAAGAGATTGTAAAAAGTTGCCTGTATACAACAGCAGGCGGGCAGTAGCCCTGTAGAATCAATCATATCAATAGCGCTGTTGTGTTAGATGTTGAACACTTTATTGATTCTTCCAGAGTCCTGCACTCAGGTCTTTGGCTATAGCAAAGCAGGGCAGCATGGACACATAAGCTAGGGACTATCCATGTTCCCAGTTATACAGTATACATTTATATAGGACAGCTGTTACTCATATTTCCACTCAACAAATAAGGCTGGGGTAACATTCAGTTTTCATTCTTTATTCCTTCAGGTCATAGAGATCAGCTGCATTTGGTGACACTTTATTGCGTCCAGATGATTCAGTGTATTGTCTGATTTATTTTTTTATTTAAGTATTTATATAGCGCCGACATATTATGCAGCGTTGTACAGACTATATTGTCTGTCACTGACACTAACTGTCCCTCAGAAGGGCTCACAATCTAGTCCTTACCATAGTCATGTATGTCTATGTATGTATTGTGCAGTGCATGTCTAGGGCCAATGTAGGAGGAAGCCAATTAACTTATCTGCCTTTATCAGCCTTCCGGTCTGATTTTGAATCTTTATACAGTACAGTGTTTATAGTTTATCATCATAAAATTTTCAAAAACAAAAATAGTAATGCAAAAATCAAGGAATGCAAAGCAAAACTTATTATTTAGCATTTATATATTAGTATAATCTAATCTATCTACAATTGGTAAAGCGCTCAACAGATCACCACATCTGCCCTTTCCACAGTCACATTAAAAATAATTATATGCAGTTATTCATCATTAAAAGTCCATTGCACTAGTCCAATAGCAGTTAATCTGGTATGTAATCTTCGTAACCGATTTCACAGTGTAGTAACACTATACGCTCACCAAATGCTGTGGCCGACCTGATTGATCAGCTTATGCGCCTCTGGCCTCGCCAGTATAATTCCTGGTGATTTCACTCCAACTTCCTCCAATTAGCGCTCATAAAAAACAACATATAGACTGCATAGTGTAATACTGCTTATTCAGTTTATGGCATCACCCGTGCTCCCAGTTTCCAAGTTTTCCACCACAGTGTGCCTCCACCAAATAAGCAAACAAGCCTCTCACCAGATTATAACGCCAATCCGTCACAGGCCAGCAATGTTAGCGTGTTGTTTATCCAGCAGTATCACTCTTCCATAAATAATGATCCTATGACTCAAAAAAGTATGGCCATAGCGTAATACAGTTTTATTAATAGCAAATATAAAATGTAGTGCACTTACAAATTCCCATAAAATCATGCGCATATAAAACAATCCACGAGCTCAGTTAGTGTCTCCTCGGCTCCTTACGCTCCGCCCAACTAGTTTCGTCATCCGACTTATCAGGGGCTTGGCCAATCAGAGCTAAGAGATGCCATTTGTTTACTCCCTCCCATCACATGGTTTATTGCGTCAGCACATCTCATTCGCCGCTGCATCGTCACTCAGGACGGCTGTTTATTCCTATTGGCTTTAAAGCAAGCCATGAACTACAAGCCCCATAATTCAACAGGCTGCCTGTATGGCTGGGAGTAAAGACTACATTACCCAGACGGTAAGAGAGACTAGTAGACGGACCACAAGGCCGAGAATCTCCTCATGTCCATGGTAGCCTATCATATCGCAGCAGCCCAATTTCACGCTGCATATCCCAAGTTCAGCGCAGCTATACTCGACTGCCGCGATTATATATAAAGAATATGAAAATTCTTCATAATAGAAGTTATTAAATAAAAATAATAAAGAAAAAAAATAGATAAACTCATTTTTCCTACGCTGCCCACCCTTACTTCAATACATTTCTATTTTTACCAGCTCATGAGTCTGCTTCTGCAATCCCTCCCATCTTAAAGTGTCCCTCCACATACATATTGACAGATCTTACTACGATTACAGCAATGCATGTTAATGAACAACAGCAATAATCAGAATCCCACAGAGTGCGGGCCATTACTGCCCAATAGTCACAACTCTCATGAAATCAATCATCAGCTATGAAACAATCTTTATTAGACCAGCAGACAAAGGAGGGGGAGTGGTCATAATGCACCAGGAACAATATAAACGGGAGGTTGGTAAGATTCTGAGTGACGATGTCACGTATAGAAAATTAAAAGGAGACCCTACAGGTGAGTATATGGAGGAGATGAAAAATATATTGAGGGGAGGATTGGAAAAAGGGATTTTGAATGATGAGGAGTTTCATTATCTCATGATAGATGCACCTCGTATTCCAGTAATATGTATAAATCCTAAGATCCATAAGACTCAAACTAACCCGCCTGGGCGCCCTATTATTAGTGGCATAGGTTAATTGAACCAAAGACTCGGTGTGTATGTAAATAGTTTTCTGCAACCAGTTGTAGGTTCTCTACCCGATCTCCTCAAGGATACAAAACATTTCTTGCAAACTATAAATGGCTTGGAGCTTCGTGAAAATAGCTTTCTGGTTACGGCAGACGTGACAGCGTTGTATACCATCATCCAGCATAATAAGGCACTGGAAGCTGTTAAAAAGGTCCCGTATATACTCGCAAGCAAGCCGACCCGCATGTCAGCCGACCCCCCAACTTTTACCTGAAAAAAACAGGAAAAAATGATTGACCCCCATATAAGCCGGGGGTAGGAAATGCTGGCCGGGTGATCCCCCCCCCCCCCAGTGTGTCCCAGTATAGCTAGTATAGTGCCCAATATAGCTAGTATAGTGCCCAGTATAGCTAGTAAAGTGCCCAGTATGGGTAGGTAGTCCCCCAGAATAGCTAGTAAAGTGCCCAGTTTAGCTAGTATAATGTCCCAGTATAGCTAGTATAGTGCACAGTATGGGTAGGTAGCGACCCAGTATAGCTAGTATAGTGCCCAGTATGGCTAGTATATTGCCCAGTATGGCTAGCATAGTGCCCAGTATGGCTAGCATAGTGCCCAGTATGGCTAGCATAGTGCCCAGTATGGCTAGCATAGTGCCCCAGTATAGCTAGCATAGTACCCAGTATAGCTAGCATAGTGCCCCAGTATAGCTAACATTGTGCCCAGTATGGCTAGTATAGTCCCAGTATGGGTGGGTGGGTAGGTAGGTAGTGCCCCTCCCCGCTCCCCCCGTGGCCACCGCTGCTATTACCTTAGGCGGCGCCGCTTCCTCTATCCCCGTCCTGCTCCGGTAACTAATTCACAGCATCGCGCCCTTTCGGCGGCTGCTGTGATGACGGAGGAAACCATAGAGAGCAGCTTCCTGTAGCGACGATGTGTATCGCCATTACTATGGGAACCGCTCTCTATGGTTTCCTCCGTCATCACAGCAGCCACCAAGGGGCGCGCTGCTGTGAATTAGTTACCAGAGCAGGACGGGGATAGAGGAAGCAGCGCCGTCTAAGGTAATAGCAGCGGCGGCCGCGGGGGGAGCGGGGAGGGGCACTACCTAACCACCCACCTACCCATACTGACACATGACTCGCAAGCAAGCCGACCCCCCAACTTTTGGGCCACTTTTGGGGGGTGAAAAAATTTGGCTTGCTTGCAAGTATATATACGGTACTTAGTGAACACAGAAAGGTGGGGGAAGAGCAAATTGAATTATTTTGGAGGTTTTTGATTTCTCACTATCACATAATTATTTCTGGTGTGATGGGACATTTTAAGTGCAGGCAGTTGGCTGCAAGATGGTGGCGAAATTTGCTCCCAACGTAGCCAACATATTTATGGAGCAATGGGAAAGGCAAATTTTGAGCACACCAGAGAGCGGTAAGGTGAGGGTTTGGAAACATTTTATTGATGATTTGCTCCGGATTTAGGAGGGGAATGAAGAACAGTTGACTCAGTATGTACACTGGCTTAATTTGAATCAACTGGGGATTGAATTGACTATGAAATACAGCACAGAACAAATTGAGTTCTTAGATGTTGTGGTTATGAATAGAAATGGAGTTTTGGGTACCAAAACGTTTTTTAAGAAAACTGATAGGAACGCGTATATACCCACACAGAGTTGCCATCACCCTAAGTGGATGGAGAATATCCCTAAAGGGCAGCTTAACAGGATACAGAGAAACTGTTCAACTGAAGTGGACTACCTTATGCAGGCTAAAATGCTCATAGAAAGGTTTGTGGGAAAAGGGTATAGCAGAGAACACCTCGAGGGAATATCAGCTGAAATTTTGGGGAGACAGAGGAGTGAATTTTTGAAGGATAATTTAGGAAGTAATATGCTATTATGATGGATTTTAATTCACAATATAAACAGGTTGAAAATGTATATAAAAAACATTGGTGTCTTTTAAAAAATGACCTAACTTTGGGAAAAGTTCTCCCAGACAAACCAGTTCATTTATAGACGAGCAAGAAATGTACAACAGCAGCTGATTAAAACATTTGTAGATGGCCCCAAAGTGAAAATTAGGACAGATATGTGGGGCAATGTGGGTTATTACCCGTGCCGTCAGTGTTCAGCCTGTGAAAGAGGTATAAGAGGAAAAGAGGTTATATCATTTCAGACAGGCCGAACATATAAAATTAGGGAATTTATTCATTGCAGTAGTACCCACGTAGTGTACCTATTATGGTGCCCATGTGGATTACAGTATGTAGGCATATCAGCAGGGGGTTTGGGGGACACAGCATTTCCTAACATTTTGCAGAAAAACATAATGTGACCCTGGGCTATTAAAATTTTGTAGATTGCAAAAACTCACTACGAGGTGGAGGGGCTGCCATAAAATTAGGGAAATCTCAAAGTTTGAGACGAGATGGATTTATGAACTGAAAACATTGACCCCTGGCGGGTTGAACGTGGAACTTGATCTAAATTGTTTCATAGCTGATGATTGATTTCATGAGAGTTGTGACTATTGGGCAGTAATGGCCCTCACTCTGTGGGATTCTGATTATTGCTGTTATCCATTAACATGGATTGCTGTAATCGTAGTAAGATCTGTCAATATGTACATGGGAGGGATTGCAGAAGCAGACTCATGAGCTGGTAAAAATAGAAATGTATTGAAGTACGGGTGGAAAAAATTAGTTTATCTATTTTTCTTTTTTTCTTTAATTTTTTTTATTTAATAATAACTTCTATTATGAAGAATTTTCATATTCTTTATATATAATCGCGGCAGTCGAGTATAGCTGCGCTGAACTTGGGATATGCAGCGTGAAATTGGGCTGCTGCGAGATGATAGGCTATCATGGACATGAGGAGATTCTCAGCCTTGTGGTCCGTCTACTAGTCTCTCTTGCCGTCTGGGTAATGTAGTCTTTACTCGCGGCCAGACAGGCAGCCTGTTGAATTATGGGGCTTGTAGTTCAGGGCTTGCTTTGAGCCAATAGGATTAAACAGCCGTCCTGAATGACGATGCAGCGGCGAATGAGATGTGCTGATGCAAAAAACCATGTGATGGGAGGGAGTAAACAAATGGCGTCTCTCGGCTCAGACTGGCCAAGCTCCTGATGAGTTGAATGATGAAACTAGTTGGGCGGAGCCTAAGGAGCCGAGGAGACGCTAACGGAGCTCGTGGATTGTTTTATATGCGCATGATTTTATGGGAATTTGTAAGTGCACTACATTTTATATTTGCTATAAATAAAACTGTATTACGCTATGGCCATACTTTTTTGAGTGATAGGATCATTATTTATGTAAGAGTGATACTGCTGGATAAACAACACGCTAACATTGCTGGTCTGTGACGGATTGGCGTTATAATCTGGTGAGAGGCTTGTTTGCTTATTTGGTGGAGACACACTGTGGTGGAAACTTGAAAACTGGGAGCACGGGTGATGCCATAAACTGAATAAGCAGTATTACACTATGCAGTCTATATGTTGTTTTTTATGAGCGCTAATTGGAGGAAGTTGTAGTGAAAACACCGGGAATTATACTGGCGAGGCCAGAGGCGCATAAGCTGATCGATCAGGTCGGCCAAAGCATTCGGTGAGCGTATAGTGTTACTACTGTGTGCACTGTGAAATCGGTTATGAAGATTACATACCAGATTAACTGCTATTGGACTAGTGCAATGGACTTTTAACCACTTAAGCCCTCGGTCGTTTTCACTTTATGCATCCGAGCAATGTTCACCTCTCATTCATTAGCCTATAATTTTATCACTACTTATCACAATGAACTGATCTATATCTTGTTTTTTCCGCCACTAATTAGGCTTTCTTTGGGGGGTACATTTTGCTAAGAGCTACCTTACTGTAAATGCATTTTAACCATAAGAATAAGAAAAAAAAATGAAAAAATTCATTATTTCTCAGTTTTCGGCCATTATAGTTTTAAAATAATACATGCCTCCATAATTAAAACCTATTAGTAACGTAATTGTAACTGCACCGGAGGTAAATCGATGTGCTGCAATCGCCTTTGGAGTCACAAGTAGTCTGTCAATTACTCCATCAGATTCACACCATCTAAAATACTTTATTAAGCAATCTTCTTAAAAATACAGCATATTAAAAATCCATATGTGGGTGTGCACCATAGGATGACGCACAGGCGTTTCGGGCCGTCCTCGGTCCTTTCTCAAATCCTGACAGACCCACGCTAACATAAGACTGCTATTCTCACTTATATAAAGTCCAAAAGAGGACCACATAGAGGACTGCTACTTAGCATACATGCATATTCATAAGGTGTAAATCCACCAATCAGAGACCAAGTCCCATATATTGCTGGTAAATATCCCCCAAAGTGACCAAATTATCCACCCATAGTACATATGTAGAAACTCATATGTTCAGGACACTTACCAATAACACTCCTCTTGTATAAAATACCAGGGAGAATGGTTAATATAAGGCTCACCGTGTCCTCGTACTGTCAACATAGTTCAAACAAAATTCACCAATCCACATTAAGCCTACAACGTCCGTGCAAGGACTAATCTCACCAGTGGCCAGTCAGGAGAGTCCATCCGTAATCCCCACGTCCCCATCAGGCATGGTCGGAATAGCCCATTTCCGTTTCCGGCACAATTCCGCATTCCGTCATATAGAAATTCCGTTACCGTTCCATTCCGACGGTACACCGGGGCAGTTCCGCGGAATTCCGACTTATACGGAATTCCGTTGGAAAAATTTTAAAATCTCTCTCTCTCTCTCTCTCTCTCTCTAGATGGCAACCTTGAGTTTGTTTACATGATGTCACTCTAAGCGTAACATGTACGCTTAGAGGGACATAGGAGGCAGAAAAAGCGAAGCTTCCGAGAGAAGCTGTCGCTTTTTCTGCGGGGGAGAGGAATCAGTGATCGGGCACCATGGCCCGATTCATTGATTCCTGGGCTAATGATCCGCGGTCAATCGCGCGCGTGCATGCGCAGGAGCGCACATGGCCTCCTTGACGTAGTTCTACGTCAAGGAGGACAAAGTGGTTAATGATGAATGACTGCATATAATTATTTTTAATGTGACTGTGGAAAGGGCAGATGTGGTGATCTGTTGAGCGCTTTACCAATTGTAGATAGATTAGATTGGATTGTAAAGTGTCACACACACTTTGGTGGTATTAAAGGGACACTTAAGTCAAACAAAAAAAATTAGTTTTACTAACCTGGGGCTTCCAATAGCCCCCTGCAGCTGTCCGGTGCCCTCACCATCTTCCTCCGATCCTCCTGGCCCCGCCAGCAGCCACTTCCTGTTTCGGTGACAGGAGCTGACAGGCTGGGGACGCGAGTGATTCTTCGCGTTCCTGGCCACAATAGCGCCATCTATGCTACTATAGCATATATCATATACCATATAGCAGCATAGAGGGTGCTAATGTGTCTGGGAACGCGAAGAATCACTCGCATCCCCAGCCTGTCAGCTCCTGTCACCGAAACAGGACGTGGCTGCCGGCGGGGCCAGGAGGATCGGAGGGAGACGGCGAGGGCACCGGACAGCTGCAGGGGGCTATTGGAAGCCCTAGGTGAGTAAAACTAATTTTTTTTGTTTGACTTAAGTGTCCCTTTAAGCGATCCAGTTAACATTCTATTGATCATTGTTAGTTTTAGCTGGCTGAGGAGCGCACATTCCACCCCCCCTCCCTCACCTGGGTGCCCCGTTCAAGCTCTCCCTCCAGCTAGTTTCTTTTAAAATCAAATCCGGACTCTCCGTTCAGTTTTTCAATCCGGATCCCCCGGATCGCCCACTGATCCGTTTTTAATTGAGTGAAGATGGCTGCTATTCTTAAAGAAAATGTGTAATGAGAAAAACCTCCCCTGGGGGGTACTCACCTCGGGTGGGGAAAGCCTCCGGATCCTATTGAGGCTTCCCCCGTCCTCCTCGGTCCCGCAGCAGCGGCGGAGATAAAGCTCCCCAAACAGCGGGGATGTAAATATTTACCTTCTTGGCCCCAGCGCAGTCGCAGTATCAGCTCTCCACTCGTAGATAGGCGGATATAGCCGATCGCTGTCAGGCTGCTTTACTGCATAGACGCAAGTCTCCTGCGCAGTAGAGCGGACCCGACAGAGATCGGCTATTTTCGCCTATCTCCGCGTGGAGAGCCACAACAGTGCCCCGCTGGAGCGAGGAAAGGTAAATAAATTAGCGCTAGTCAGCAGGGCTGTATTTAGGGTTTGGGCTCCCTAGGCACCCCAAACCTACGGCGCCCGAAGCGTGCCGCGGCAAAAATGGGCGTGGCCACAGAATGCAGTGGGCGTGTCCATAACACAGTGGGTGTGGCCAATTAAAATTTCCTCGTAAGAGTGCAGCCCAAAGTCAGTGGGGCCATGGTTTCTCCCCGGATATGAGTAAAGTGACCCTAAAAAAGCAAGTAGGAAATGCCCCCCCCCCCCAAACCCCCCACACATTAGCCAGTGTTCTCTCGCACAAATAGTGGTAGGTATTAGAGTGTAAGCTCCCCTGAGAAAAGTCAGTAACATGACTGTTCTCTGCAAAGTGCTGCAGAAGATGCCAGTGCTATATAAATACATAATAATATGGTAGGACATTAGACTATGAAAGAATTAGATTGTAAGCTCCTCAGAGGATAGTCAGTGACATGACTACGTACTCTGTGAAGTACTGCTGAAGATGGCAGTACAATATAGTACAGTGGTATAGCAGCATGATGGCATAGTGGTTAGCACTCTCGCCTTGCAGCGCTGGGTTCCTGGTTTGAATCCTAGCCAGGTCAACATCTGCAAGGAGTTTGTATGTTCTCCCCGTGTCTGTGTGGGTTTCCTTCAGACACTCTGGTTTCCTCCCACATCCCAACAACATATGATAAAGATAAGTATAATGTTGATTGGCTTCCCCTAAAAATTGGCCCTAGACTACGATACTTACATACACACATGACTATGGTAGGGATTAGATTGTGAGCCCCTCTGTGGGACAGTTATGTGACAAAACAATACATACTCTGTACAGCGCTGCGTAATATGTTGGCGCTATATAAATAATTAGTATAAGTACAGTAGCCAGGTCTATAGGTGTCCAAATGTAGACATACTATAGGTGTCCCCAGTATAGATATCCAGGTCTATAGGTATCCCCAGTTTAGGTAGTAGTCAGGGGCGTAACTAGAAATCACTGGGCCCCCTTGCGAAAATTTGGATGGCCCCCTCCCCCCATAAGTGCCAAATAATCATAATGGGGCAGCGTTTCCCCATAAAATAATCGTAATGCAGCAATGTTTCACCATAAAATAATCGCAATGTGGGCAACATTTCAGCAGAGAAAAATCACAATGAGTGCAACATTTCAGCAGAGAATAATCGCAATGTGGGCAACATTTCACCAGAAAATAATCACAATGTGGGCAACATTTCACCAGAAAATAATCACAATGTGGGCAACATTTCACCAGAAAATAATCGCAATGTGGGCAACATTTCAGCAGAGAATAATCGCAATGAGTGCAACATTTCACCAGAAAATAATCACAATGTGGGCAGCATTTCAGCAGTAAATCACACAGTGGGCAGCATAACACCAGTGGGCTGGCTGAGTACCTGGCTGGGTGAGCGGGTAGGGGGCTGGCTGGGTAGCTGGGTGAGCAAGCAGTGGGCTGGCTGAGTAATTAATTGCAGTATTTGTATAGCGCCTTTCTCCTGTCGGACTCAAAGCACTTGCGAGGCAGCCACTAGAGCGCACTCAGTAAGCAGTAGCAGTGTTAAGGAGACTTGCCCAAGAAACTCCTTACTGAATAGGTGCTGGCTTACTGAACAGGCAGAGCCGAGATTTGAACCCAGGTCTCCTGTGTCAGAGACAGAGCCCTTAACCATGACACTATCCAGCCACTGTCTGGCTGGGCGAGCGGGCAGTGGGCTGGGTACTTGGCTGGGCGAGCGGGCAGGCTAGGTGGCTGGTTGAGCGGGCAGTGGGCTGGCTGGGTACCTGGCTGGGCAAACGGGCAGTGGACTGGCTTGGTACCTGGCTGGGCGAGCGGGCAGTGGGCTGGCTGGGCAAGCGGGCAGTGGGCTGGCTGGGTACCTGGCTGGGCATGCGGGCTGGCTGGATACCTGGCTGGGCATGTGGGCAGTGGGCTGGCTGGGTACCTGGCTGGGCATGCAGGCAGTGGGCTGACTGGGTACCTGGCTGGGAATGCGGGCTGGCTGGGCATGCGGGCTGGCTGGGCATGCGGGCTGGCTGGGCAGCGGGCTGGGCATGCGGGCTGGCTGGGTACCTGGCTAAGCATGCGGGCTGGCTGGGTACCTGGCTGGGCATGCGGGCTGGCTGGGTACCTGGCTGGGCATGCAGGCTGGCTGGGTCCCTGGCTGGGCATGCGGGCTGGCTGGGTACCTGGCTGGGCATGCGGGCTGGCTGGGTACCTGGCTGGGCAGCGGGCTGGCTGGGTACCTGGCTGGGCATGCGGGCTGGCTGGGTACCTGGCTGGGCATGCGGGCTGGCTGGGTACCTGGCTGGGCATGCGGGCTGGCTGGGTACCTGGCTGGGCATGCGGGCTGGCTGGGTACCTGGCTGGGCATGCGGGCTGGCTGGGCAGCGGGCTGGCTGGGTACCTGGCTGGGCATGCAGGCTGGCTGGGTACCTGGCTGGGCATGCGGGCTGGCTGGGTACCTGGCTGGGCATGCAGGCTGGCTGGGCATGCGGGCTGGCTGGGTACCTGGCTGGGCAGCGGGCTGGCTGGGTACCTCGCTGGGCATGCGGGCTGGCTGGGTACCTGGCTGGGCAGCGGGCTGGCTGTGTACCTGGCTGGGCATGCGGGCTGGCTGGGCACCTGGCTGGGCATGCGGGCTGGCTGGGTACCTGGCTGGGCATGCGGGCTGGCTGGGTACTTGGCTGGGCATGCGGGCTGGCTGGGCATGCGGGCTGGCTGGGTACCTGGCTGGGCAGCGGGCTGGCTGGGTACCTGGCTGGACAGTGGGCTGGCTGGGTACCTACCTGGCTGGGCGAGCGGGCTCCTGGCTGGGTAGCTGGGCTGCAGCACCAGCGGCGACTCAAGTCTTCTTGCCAGCGGCTCCTTCGTGTCTCCCGGGCTTTTTCCGACTCGCCCCCGCCCTCCAGCAGAGTGGCAGCTGTTGGCCAGGACGTGATCCTGAACTCTGCATGCCGCCGCCTGGTCTAGTGACGTCACTAGACCAGGCGGCGGCATGCAGAGTTCAGGATCATGTCCTGGCCGGCCGCTGCCACTCTGCTGGAGGGCGGGGGTGAGCGAGCTCCCCTCATCTGTAGGTGCGCTCCCCGCCGCTCCCCTCCATGGCCCGTGTCCCCCCCCCCCCCGCCCAACAACATGGCACCGGCCCACGAGTGCCTCTTAATAGATACGGCCCTGCTTGTCAGGCTTGTCGAGTGAGGATTGCAGGACACTTCGGGGGAGCCAGCGCTGGATTGCCTGCATCTACAGCGGAGGGGAAAGCCTCATTGGGACCCTGAGGCTTCCCCCTCCCGAGGTGAGTACCCCCCAGGGGAACTTTTTTTGTTACAGGTCCTCTTTAACATTGGCATCTATGGATCCGGTTTTGGTCCGGGCCCAAGAACGGAGCCAGGGATACGTTTTTACAAAAAGTGTGAACTGGGCCTAACTGTCCCTCAGTGGGGTTCACACTCTAATCCCTACCATAGTCATATGTCTATGTATGTATCATAGTCTGGGGCCACTTTTTATGTGTAATGTATGTATAGTAGTCTTGGGCCAATTTAAGGGGAAGCCAATTAACTTATCTGTATATTTTGGGGGAGGAAACTGGAGTGTCCGTGTGCAAACACAGGGAGAACATGCAAACTCCTTACAGATGTTGACCTGTGGGGGGTGTTGAAGATAAAAACAGAGACACTTACCTGGGGCTTCTATCAGCCCCCTGTAGCATGTTCCACGCCGTCCTCCTCTGATCCGCCGTTCTACGCCGCCGGCCCTGGTGTAGCGTGGCATGCCATCCAACTGCGGCTGCGTGGCTGTGGCCACGCGCCAGCTCACTCCCGCATGTGTCATCGGAAGCTTACTGCACCCCCCCCCCACCCACACACCCCCCCCCCTCCACCCCCCCCTTCCACACACACACACAGAACCCCTTTAAAAAGGCACTTAAGTCTCCTAAAAAAATGAGTTTTACTCACCTGGGGCTTCCCTCAGACCCCTGCAGCCGATCGGTGCCCTCGCCGTGTCTCTGCGATGCTCCCGTCCCCGCCGGCGACTACTTCCGGTTTCGCCGTCAGGACCCGACAGACATGGGAACGCGAGTGATTATTCACGTTCCCAGCCACAATATCGCCCCTTATGCTGCTATTGCATCAAGGAGGCACGTACATCTTATACGTGTGTATTTTAAATGTTACCCTTTTTTTTGCGAGAATGATCCTTAAACCATTATCTCAACGTCCATTTTGTAATAACTTGTATAAAGAAAAAATAGAAATATACAGAAATATAACTATATATCAAACCAGGAGGAGCACCACTCCAAGGAAAAGGATGGTGTGCCACGGTCTGTCTCTGTGTCCCCAGTGGCTTGCAATTGACTTTCTCCCAAAGGACCGGCACCACGCTTAGAATGTAGTTAAAGCTCTTTTATTGCATCAAACGTGACAGCAAGACACACTGTTTCGGGCAAAACCCTTCTTCCACCTTATGGCTTAGGCAATTGGAAGAAGGGTTTTGCCTAAAACAGTGGCTTTCTTGCTGTCACCTTTGATGCAGGGTGGTGCTGGTCCTTTGGGAGAAAGTATACAGAAATATAAGAAATGTTGGGAATATTGGGATAAACAAGATCATGTAGTAAGTCATGGTAGCAGAGAGCACCCAGCATCATAACTCCCAACTTATAAGATAAGAAAGAGGGACACTTAAACCACACCCCTAATCATGCCCCAGCACACCCCTAGTCACACATACCATAAAGATTTCATAAGAAAAATGTTGTTTACTAATTCAAAGTACACTGGTACTTTCTATCCTGGTTCATTTTCCTTCATATTAACATTTTGAAAATAAGAAATATATCAAGTTAACCATTTAAGCCGCTTGACCGTGATTGTCACGTCCAGGCGGCTGCTGCTGTGCGAGGGTGCATAGATCGGCATGATGCAGGCCGCTTCCTCAGGTCAATAAAACAGATAACCTTACTTCCAACCGTGCAGAGCGAGGGCGCATAGATCAGCTTGATGCTGATCTATGCACCCATGCTCTGCTTGGCTGGAAAAAAGGTTATCTATTTTATTGACCTGAGGAAGCGGGCTGCGTCCCGTGAAACGCCTTGTCTACAGTATAACCGTTTTTATTTTAATAAAGACTCCTATTTCCATACAGTGAGTCTTCTTTGGAGGTAAGAGACCTTCTTTATTATTTGAGTTTTATTTTATTGTAATAACTTTTTGTTAAGCACTTATGCAACATTGATACAAAATATATACTTTGGGCGCCTCCACCAACGTGCTTTACTTTGTATCCTACACCTCTCTGAGGTGCTATCCTCCCCACTGGGATGGCGTAGCCCACCGGTGGACAGGACCTAAGGAAGAGAGCGACCACCCACATCCAGAGGGTCTGGGCAACCGAGCGGAAACGGTTTCTTTCCGCATGCACTTTCGGTGGTTGCAGGATTGCAACCTGCCTTTGTATATACTATTCACATTATTGTTCTCATTCCACTATCTAACGATACTACACCATAAGGGCTCCCGGTTTCACCTTCTCTATAGATTAAGGACAACCCCCTCCTTGTGAAGGGACGACCCTAGACCCACACAAACATAATAAGATATAGATTAATTAGTGATAAAATTATTGGTGAATGACTGGAAGGTGAAAATTGCTCTGATGCATAAGGTGAAAAATACCCACGGGCTAAAATGGTTAAAGGACATCCGAGGTGACAAGTGACATTATGAGATAGATGTGTATGTGCAGTGCTAACTTCCAAGCACACAAATGAGTATGCTGTGTTCCTTTTTTTCATTCTGTGCCTGAAAGAGTTACAAATCAGGTGAGAGTTTCTGTTTGGGTCGTGACCGGGTCGGACTATAGCATAATCTTCACTAATAAGGAAGAACATCCATAAAACACTTTCCTGGCAGAAAATGGCTACTGAGAGCAGGAAAGAGATAGAAAAGGTCAATAGTGCATAGATTTTAGCTGTGGCATACTTCAATAAATGTGTAATTGAGAAGAGGCCATGAAACAGTAAAAACTTTAAAAGTCGATTTAAATATAAAATTAAACTGTGGGATAGCTAAAAAAGTCATTTTTAGGAGGGGGGGGATAGACACAATTGTTTAGATTCAGTAGATAAAATACAAATTTACATAGATCTGTACATCAATGCTGAAAGAGGGACACATTAGGATGAAAGAGGGGATTGGGTTTCCAAAGAGGGAAAGTTGGGAGATATGCCCAACATCACTCTTTCCTGGCCTGCAAAGGGTTTTTTTTTGTTTGTTTGTTTTTTTACAACCTCCACACCAGCTGCCGAATCTGGCAGATTCCAATTTTGATAGTACAGCACAGAAGTACAGTATATATCTAATTTACAGGTATGTTCTAGTGTAATGGTTATGGTTATAATGATCATGAAAACATTATAGCTCCCAGGGCAAGATGCTCTCCAGTATTAGTTAGCCAGATGAAGCCCCCCCCCCCCCCCCCAGCATAGGTAGCTACAGGAAACCCCAATATTAGGTAGTCAGATGCAGCCCTCCCAGTATAGGTAGCCACAAGAGCCCCCTAGTATTAGATTGCCAGATGCAGCCTCCTTAGTGTAAGATTCCCCACCAGTATCGGTAGCCAGAGAGCCCCCTCCCCCTGCCTCCCTGTTCAGGTAGCCCAGATAGTCCCACGTAGAGAGCCAGAGAGCCCCCCTTTAGTTAGACATGGTACCCCTCTCTTCCGTATGGAGTCAGGAAGCCCTCCTTTAGGTAGCCAGAGACCCCCCTCCCATAGGGAGACAGTGAGACCCCAATTTAGGTAGCCAGGGAGACCTCCTTTATGTAGCCAGAGAGCTCCCCTAGCGTAGGGAGCCAATGAGATCCCCTTTAGGTAGCCTGAGAGACCCTACCTTTAGGTACCGTGAAGATCCGTGTTATGTAGCCAAGGAGCCCCCCTTTAGGTAGCCAGAGAACCCCCCCCCCTCCCCGTAGGGAGCTAGTGAGACCACTTTTAGTTAACCAGACTGTCCCCCTGTTTAGGTAGCCTGGGGGAGAGGGGGGCATTCAGAGCACATGGGAGCATTACAATAACTCACCTATTTGCCAGTATTCACAGGTGCCGTATGTGTCCTACTAGGTCCTCAGTCCCGTCTATTGGTAACAGCACTCCCTACATCACAGGGGTTGCTGTTACCATTAGACAGGACCAGGAAATAAATATATTGTGTGTAGAGTAATAGAGCTGAACCAATCAGATTGATGAGGTGATTTCCTCTAGAGCCCAAGGGGAAGCTTGTACTGTGCTAGCGCACGAGCGAATATTGGTAAATATTGCCGCCCATTGTTCGTGGGCTGCCAGCACTGGATCCCTGAGACTGAAGAGGATGGGAGAAGCCTCATTAGGATCCAGTGGTTTGCCCCTCCAGAGGTAATTACTCCATAGGGGCACTTTTATCCTTGCACTTTTTTCCTCTTTAATGTATATAGAGGCTACAGCACACTGTTCGGTGTTTTTGGTGCAGATCAAGATCAGTTTTCTGCAAACATTTAGGTTGACATTTGAATAAAATATTGTTACTGAGAGAAACCACTTAAAGGAAGCTGAAGTGAACATAATCATGCACAGATTAAATGACATGCACCATCATTTGCTGTCTCAACAGTACATAAAAGCAAACATTTGCTTATTTTGAGGTGGTTGCAATAGAATTGAGAACGCTGTGGCTACTGTTTGATTAGCAACTCAGAGTGTAGACATGACAATAAAGCGTCACCATGCAGGAAAGCAATATGTAAAAAATCATACCCACGTCCGCAGCAGCTAGAGCCGCAGGGACACGCTAGTCACGTCCCTGCAGGGGACAAAGTCCCCTGTGCCCATCTGAGCATGTCCGCCGACAATAAACACTGTTTTTGTTCAAAAACAGTGTTTATTCTTTACATACAGCCGCCGCTGATTTCCGCCGGTTTCCGCCGCAGATCGTTAAATTTATGAATGGAAACAATGTTTCCATTCATAATCTCCCCACCACTACTATATCGGAGGCTTCCGATGGAAGCCTACGTCACTTCCCCTAGTTAAAATGTAATGATACATTGTATTCTATTAGCGTACAAAGTACGCTAATAGGATTTTTGCTCAGCGGGGACATCTTGTGGCCAAATAGTAAAATACACCTACTGACTTTAGGAAAAAATATATCTATGACGAGGGCATATAATTATTAAATATTGGGCTAAAAATTGGTGATGGTTGTAAAACAGAAAACGTTATTCATCTAGTACAGGGTAGTGTACAAGGAATTGTTTTCGGGACAAACAGCTCGGAGATGAACAAACGTAGGTACATAATGAAATACACAGTTACATAAATAACGAGATACAGTGACATACTGTAAATATATCAGAGATGAACATGAGTTGATACATAATAAAGTGCACAGTTATGAAGTGGGGGGAGGACACGTATTACATATTGGCAGGAGCACAGATTACGCATTGGGGGATTGCTGATTGGGTGAGTGGGGCCTTGAGTTTAGGGCCAGGGCAGTTTGGGGTTTGTTATGGCCTATAAGAGGCGACCGGATGGAAGTAATTTGAGGTAGCGGTTTCTGGGGTAGGAGAGACCTTTTGCGATCCTAATGGCCCTGGATCGCGGTCTGCAGGAGTAGAAACAGCCAAAAGGGATGGGAAGGGAGGTCCCTATAATCTTCTCAGCAGTTCTGATGACTCTGTAGCTTGCTGCGCACATTACAGTAATATGGTATCACTTTTTGCAGTCTATATGAGCCATCTATTCTTCTCCATCAGCCTCTCTCAAACTCCCTTCTTCACAAACTGCCACGCTAAAAATAGGTATCCAGCAAGGCTGCCCCCTCTTGTTGGCAATCTTTGACCTATGTATGGAGCCTCTGGCTTATAAGATACGACAGTCGGTTGACATCCAAGGGTATGTAATTGGTCAAACCTTTTACAAAATCTCCCTTTTTGCTGATGAACACTAACAAACCCCATCACATATATTCCCTCTCTACCAGGCTTTTATCTGAATTTAAAGAGAACCCGAGGTGGGTTTCTGAAATCAATATTAGGACACAGAGGCACATTCTGCATACTATTACCATCCTCTGTGTTCTTATAGTGTGCCCCCAGGCTCCCCCCAGTGCTCTGCTGTCCTCCCTTATAAAAAACCGCCAGGCTAGCGACACACAGATTGTCGCTAGCTGGCTTTTTACATTCAGGCTGCCACTAAGCACCTCTCCCCCGCCACCTGTATAGCGCGGCTCGCCGCCTGCATCCCTTCACTCCCCGCCTCCGTAAGCTTCCTCCAATCGACTTACAGAGGCGGGGAGGGACACAGGCGGGGAGCCGCACTGTAGAGGAGGTGGGGGAGCGGCGGTGAGTGGCGGCCTGAATGTAAACCACCGACTAGCAACAATCTGTGTGTTGCTAGCCTGGCAGTTTTTATAAGGAGGGTGGGGGGGACAGCAGAGCATGGGGGGAACCACACTATAGGGACACAGAGGCTTGAGATAGTATGCAGAATGTGCCTGTGTGTCCTAATATTAATTGCAGTAACCCACCTTGGGTTCTCTTTAAAACAATATCTGGCCTCTCCCTTAATATCACAAATCCAAACTATTGCCATGTAACATCCTTGGCAGGGCCAGATTTGTGGGCAGGCCGAATAGGCCGGGGTCTAGGGCGGGGCTTGAGCTGGGGCAGAGTTGTAGCTGACAGGAGGTCAGCTGTTTTATAATTATCTTTCTTTGCACGGAGGTCCTGCTGCTTCTTGAGTCTCTCTCATAAACATGCACGCTGTGTGCTCTGACTCATTCCGCCCCTCCCCTTCCTTCCCATCTGACACTGGGCAGAGAGCAGAGCAGCGCGGGAGACTTGAAGATGAGGAGGAAACAGATGTCATTACACAGACAGGTAATTATGGTGGATCAGCTGATCTGCTACCAAGTTTTGTGGGTGCTGCTAGATTTATAGTTGTTCTAATTGCTGCAGGGCTGCCTTTCCGCACGGACAGTGTCTAACAGAATCTTGATGGTGGGGGAGAAGACTGGCAAAGTCCTGCTCGTTCCCTCTTCCCCTTCTTGCATTGTGTCATCTAATCTAGAGCAGGGACTGCCCTTCAAAGTGTCTCTGTCCTCCTCTGCATTCCGTTTCTGTGTGTACCTGAGAACACACTATGAAAGCGGCGGGGGAAGGGAAGTGAGAGATGGAGCATCTGCCCGACATGTAGAGTTCAGTTGTTCACTAAATGATCCCAGTGTTCCAGCCCAAGCTATGTTCACAGTAGGAGTTGGGTTGCGTTCACTGTAGTAGCAGGAATGCAATGCAATAGATAGGTAAAATGACGGAAGCAGGAGATTTGGGCGCATGAGACAAGTGGACAAAAAGGGCGCCCCATTCACTCCCATTATAAATATCGTTTACCGGGCGCCGAACAGGGAAAAAAAGGCGCCGGAGATTATTAACGTTTTAACAAACGGCGCCCGGAGAATTTAAGGATTTATAACTATGTTTGTGATGATTTAACTTTACAAAATGAGCCCGTGACGAATAATAAAGATACTAAATCACTATTTCTAAAACATTTCTAAAACATTATTATTCACCCAAAAAAATTAATTACATTTTTTTATTTACATTTTTTATTTATTAATGTCTGTAAAACATTATTATCCATAGGGGATCTTAGGTTTAGGCACCAACAGGGGGGTCTTAGGTTTAGGCACCAACAGGGGGTCTTAGGTTTAGGCACCAATCTTAGGTTTAGGCACCAACAGGGGGGTCTTAGGTTTAGGCACCAACTGGGGGGTCTTAGGTTTAGGCACCAACTGGGGGGTCTTAGGTTTAGGCACCAACAGGGGGGTCTTAGGTTTAGGCACCAACAGGGGGGTCTTAGGTTTAGGCACCAACAGGGGGGTCTTAGGTTTAGGCACCAACAGGGGGGTCTTAGGTTTAGGCACCAACTGGGGGGTCTTAGGTTTAGGCACCAACTGGGGGGTCTTAGGTTTAGGCACCAACAGGGGGGTCTTAGGTTTAGGCACCAACTGGGGGGTCTTAAGTTTAGGCACCAACAGGGGGGTCTTAGGTTTAGGCACCAACTGGGGGGTCTTAGGTTTAGGCACCAACAGGGGGGTCTTAGGTTTAGGCACCAACAGGGGGTCTTAGGTTTAGGCACCAACAGGGGGTCTAGGGGTTAGGGATAGGTACAGGGAGGGTTTTAACAAACGTAAATATAAGTTTCAGTTTACAAATACGGAAGATTAACGTTTTAAGAATTGCCGATCTCATACACATTATTTAGTGATTTATAAATTCTTAAAACACTATTTCTAAACGAAATTCTACACAATATTTCAATAAACGATAATACTGTTTATCGTTTACACCACGCGCCCTTTTTTCCCGACGCCCTTTTTTGATGTACGCAAAATGACTCCATGCTTTATCATCATGTTGTTTCACATTATTATTATTATTTAGTATTTATATAGTGCCGACATCTTCTGCAGCGCTGTACAGAGTATATTGTCTTGTCACTAACCGTCCCTCAGAGGGGCTCACACAATCTAATCCCTACTATAGACATTTCTGTATGTATTGTGTAATGTATTTATTGTAGTCTAGGGCCAATTTAGGGGGAAGCCAATTAATTTATCTGTATGTTTTTGGGATGCGGGAGGAAACTGGAGTGCCCGGAGGAAACCCATGCAGACACGGGGAGAACATACAAACTCCTTGCAGATAGTGCCCTGGCTGGGATACGAACCGTGAACCCAGCACTGCAAGGCGAGAGCTCTAACCACTACGCCACCGTGCTGTATGTAGCATTACATACAGTGAAGCACAGCATCAATGAAAAGTATGCTTCTCTGTAACTGTTAAATGCATATAGTTTGTTACCATGCCGCTCTCCACTGTACCGCAACATACCCACCGCACTGTGAACGTAGCATAGGTAGTGCATTGCAGTTTAGTGAGCTGCGTTACAGAGCAGCTGTTATGCTGCATCCCAACACACCCATGTGAAAGTACCTGAAAGAGACTCAGATGAGTTAAGTGGGCTTTTTTTTTTTTTTACCCGGGGCTTCTTCCAGCCCCATAAGCATGGCTATGTCCCTCGCCATCCTCCCGCAGTCTTCACTGAATCCTCCATTCAGCCGCAATCAACTCCTTGTACGCGGCTCAGCCAGGGCCTTCTGTGCTTGCGTAGAAGGTCCGTGCATGCGCAGAAGGCCCCCGCTGATGTCACTGAGCCGTATACCGGAGGCACTAAAGAGGACGGCGAGGGTAGATCCGTGCTTATGGGGCTGGAGGCCACTTGACTCAACTCTGAGTCTCTTTAAGCTGAATACTCACCTGAAGATGGATGGGGGAACTTCGCAAGGACTAACGAGTTCCCCTGATCCATCTTCCTACCCAGATACTGTACGTGAACAGGAGGTTAAACAATTGTGGTACTTTGTGTGCGAGTCATCGGGGATCTTAAACATCCGATCCATCGTGACATTGTTGTCATTATTGTTCCACATTGTCAAACATTGTTTGTGTAATCGCGCTCTTGTACCCATATCGTGAGATCGCCAAAACAATCGCTCATCGCAGGAAAAATAGATGGTCGTCAGAGAAAAATCTCACAGTGGGAGTGGGCCTTTACTGTATACTCCAGCCTTCTCACTCAGAGTGTACGAAAACTCTCTTTTGTTATAAAAGTGTGTTAACAATTCCGTGTGTGTGCTCTGTGCTGTGTTGTAAAAGTAATGTTTATTGTCTGTAATTTTAACTTTCAACACAACTACGGTAGATTATTTTGGAATTGTAAACGGTTTAATGCCGAATATAATATTGCAGATGTTATGTGATCAGTAAAGCCCTGCAGCTGTGGACTCTGTAGAGGTGATTTCACTAGCAGTGTTGTGATCACTCTGCATGCAGCATTTTCAGAGCAATCGCATTCACTGGCTGCTGGGTCAAATTGTGATTGCTCCGGGAATCATGTTTAGTCCTCTTGCACACATGCAATTCTGTCTTTTGATTCAGATTAAAAAAACGTAGCAGCATGGAGTACTTTTTTAATTGGAACAAATCAGATGGAATAAAACATCGGAATCGCATTTAGTGTGCAAGAGGCCTAAAAAATTGCACATGTGCAGGCTCTACTTAGACTTGGGGGGGGGGGGGGGGGTTGGAGAAAGTGGGGCCTAGGGCACTGAAAAGTACAAATCCGGCCCTGATCCTTGGTATCACAGTATCTACTCTAGCTTTTCACTATGGATTTAGGATCCAGCACAAATACGTCAAGTATTTTATTTAGGTGTCAAATTAACCAAAAATCCTTCTGATATGTTCAGTATAAACTATAAACTCTTGCCTCATTGCTCTCCCTACTGACTGCGTGGACCAAATTTCTGATATCTCTAAATTGGCGAATATATGCGGATCGCATGACCCTCCTCTCCAAGATACTATATGATTTCAGGGTCCTCCTCATATTAGTGCCTAGGGCTGCTCTAATAGAACTTCAATGAGAGGGTGTTAAGTTTATCTGGGCTCATAAGCCACCCAGAATCTCCCTAAAGATGATACAGCTTACCAAATTTGTGGGGGGGCCTGCTGCCCCAAATTTCTATAACTACTACCTGGCTGCCCAGCTAGCACATATCTCATCTACTCAGGCAGATCCAAAATCCCCCTATGGTTTGCCACTGAATCATGTCTACTCTTACCCCCTTACCGCCAACTCTATGGTATGGCCCTCTCTTTGCAACCTCACTCAAACAGCTCCATCATCTCTGAATACCCTACACACCTTGAATATTTGAAAGCAATATTGATACCTTCTTGAGCTACAGGATTTGCCTTCCCTATCCATCAGCTGCCTTTCCACCAGGACTGACTGACGACCTTGTCTGGCTAATAAGTCACCACTATGTTAAGTTAACTAACTTTCAGAAAGATGGTAAGCCAAAGCCAGTTTCATCCTTAGCTGAAATCCTTTTCGTAGACCCCATCAGATATTCCACCTGCAACAGGTTTACCATTTTTAGGCTTCGCTATGCCCAATACCACCCAACATATCTTATTCCTATTTTGAGAGCTGGTGTAGGGAGAGTCCATTGGAGAGAGGTATTATTTCCTACCTCTATGAACTACCTGCTACCCACCCTTAACTAAATATGTCCTATGTCTAAGCAAAATCGGAAGGCAAGCTTGGGTTTCAATTTGCCCCAAATAGATGGAAGCACTTATGAAGGGTAGCCTGTGCTTTTCTAAACTAGAGACTAAAGTGAATCTCCTTCATAGAGCCTTCCTCACTCTGGTCCGGGTTTATAAAATCTATCCGCAAGCCTTTCCCCTATGTATGCTCCCCTATGCTTCAGAGGTTGTGTACCTAGAGGTTCTTTTTCCCATATGTGGTGAAACTGCCCAGTGGTGTCTTCATTCTGGTCACAGTTGAGTGCCTTAGAAAAATACTAAACCTGGTGCGTCTATGGTGCATGGGCATCTTATGGACCTCAACGCTCCCTCCCACCCCCAAACTGTCTTTAAGCTGCTCTATCTAAGCTACACTGCCCAGCTACACTACACTACACTACACTACACTAATCTCTGCTGCCCCACTGCACTGCACTAAACTTTACACTAATCCATACTGCCCACTGCACTCTGCACTACAGTACACATTATATACTATACTGCACTACACTAACCCCTGCTGCCTCACCAACTAAGCTACCATACTCTACACTACATCTACACTACACTAACACCTTCAGATAATATTACCTGATACTGCCACTGTGCTCATCTTCCCCTTGTTCCAGGCCTGCTTCCACATGAGCTCCTCTTCTCCTGCAGCTGCTGGTGATATCCCGTACACTGGCCGTACACTGCAACCTGCTGCCGCTATACAGGTCTGGGTCCTCTGTTCCTCGTGGCCATCCTATTTACACATTGGTGGTCTAAACGATCACCCAAAAACACTATAAAACCTGAACCTACTGATTTCATTAGATGGCCACCAATGGTCTCTCTCTGGGAACAGACAGTCCAACAAGATGGATTCATATTTTGTTAGACAAATTTACTACCATTTATTTAAACAACCAGCTAGCATGTTGACATTGTTTTACTGTATAATTGTTGTTTGTGTGGAAAATAGTTGAAAGTTTGAATCTATTTTGACATTTCTCTAAAGAGTTTGTGTAGCTCAGGTTTGAATTTTGGAGAGTTCATTACAGTGTTATTTTGGACAAAAAAGAAAATTATGTTTACATCTGGTCTTTTTTATCTTGAATATGCTCTATTTACTGTATGCGAGAGGGACAGTGGTACAGGAAACTGGGAAACTGTCCATGTACTTTAACAAGATGCCAGACTGCTTTTACAATTCTAAAAAGGCTTTCTAGAATGATGCCTTTTGTACATGTTAAGAGACTATTATCACTGGTTAAAAAGAGCTGAAAATCCAACCTTGGAGGCAAGAATCCGGTCTTGGATGGCATCCTATGCAACAGCTCAGATTGTACAGGCTGACTTTCCAAGCAATTTATCGCTATCCTTATTTATTCAATTCTTGCCATGTCCTTATTCCAAGTCCTGATTTGCATTTGCTCTGTATGGGTATCTGTATGCTTCCCATGCCTGTGTCATGTATATCTGCTGTGCCTGTCATGTGTACTTTTGTATATTTCTGTGAATGTCTGTCATATGAACTTCTTGCTAATGCCATGTGAACCACAAAAATGTCCGGATATGACATCCGTCCTACTTGCCGAATAAAGATGATCCTGATTCTGATTCCCTCTTGTATGCACAATGGGAAGTACAGGATGCTAGTAAGGTAACCTGTGCTCTTTATCTTTCACTGTTGAGGTGGCTGAGAATGAACCTCCTTGGCGTTCTGATTAGTTCGGGATTTTGGTGTGTAATAGCAGTGCAATTTTTTCAGCTTTTAGACCGTAAAATTCAGAACTAATTGCACTCCAGAGAACCTAGTTTAGCTAGTCCCCCCATCCCATCCACAGATTCAGATTAGCACTGCATTTCTTCCTCCTGACCAGTGCTGCTCGGATATTACTTTTCACTATCTGGATTTAATTCGGATCCGGATACCCAGATTTCCGACCCTGGTTTAAAATTTTCCAATCCGAATCTAATAACCGACCTAAGTATCCGGCAGGATTCGGATATCCGGATAGAAACCCGGAAGTGACCTAAAAATGGCTTCAAATGCTTCCAAAAGTCTCTTTAAATCTCTCTCTCTCTCTCTCTCTCTCTCTCTCTCCCTCTCCCTCTCCCTCTCCCCCCCCCCCCCCCACTCTCTCTCTCTCTCTCTCTCTCTCTCTCTCTCTCTCTCTTTATAATGGTGTTGAGAAGCCAGTCTTCTCCTATACATTCTGGCAGTTGGCTTGCGTCATTGTCATCCGGGGAGTGATTTTGCAAGTAAAGAAATTCCTGAGAATCTGCCATGAAAAGTTAGATCAGTCCAAAATCTCTGACCTGTCAACATAGGAAAATTATTTATTATGCATTTTACTCTGGGAAAAATGTACAATTAATTCACATGTATTTACATTTTAAAATTTTATGTGAACGTGTTCTTTGAACAAGGTACTTGTGCAGAAAGGTTGCTTTCGCAAAACTAGAAGGCCTTTCTTAAAGTGTGCTTGAGACAAGACTAATTGCATGATTTATACTTAACTGGAACTTCCTCCATCCCCCTGAGGACCGTGGGTTCCATTGCCGTCCCCTCCAGCCACTCCATTCTCCCATTCTGTGCTCTGTTATTTTGGCCAGTCGTGCTCTTCTGCGCATGCGCAGCCCAGCCACGCGCGCACACTTGTTGCGCTCGAGTGGCTGGATGCATTTTGCGCCTGCACAGTAGTACTGGCAGGCGCATTAAGCTCCCGGGAGCTTGAAAGGGCAGAACAATGCAAATGGCCAAACAAATAGAGCTCAGAATGTGAGAATGAAGAGGCCAGGTAGGATGACAGTGGGGCCCATGGTACTCATGGGTCTGGAGGAAGCCATCATGCAATTAAATAAATCATAAATCATGCAATTAGTATGGTTGCAGGTTTGCTTTCAATCATGCCTACGGTATTTGTCAAAAGGGATTGTAAAAATACCATTCAGTTTTCTACGTGAATTTAACCGATTCCACTCCTGCGGGTTAAATTCACGTAGAAAACGGGTATTTTTACAATCCCTTTTGACAAATATTATAGGCATGATTTAAAGGAAACCTGCAACCATACTAATTGCATGATTTATACTTACCTGGGGCTTCCTCCAGACCCATGAGGACCATGGTCTCCACTGTCTATTAGAGATGTAGCGAATGGTTCCCGAACCGTTCGCCGGCGAACATCTCTGAATACATGGGGCTTTTACTACTTCCGGGTCGCTCTGACCCGGAGTAGTACGCCTGCGCTGCCCGGCAAGCGCGTCCTAGATCGCGCTCCTGTTGCCGGGCACTCTCTGCGCATGTGCGTGATGGACGACGTCACGCACATGCGCAGAGAGTGCCCGGCAACAGGAGCGCAATCTAGGACGCGCTTCGCCGGGCAGCGCAGGCGTACTACTTCGGGTCAGAGCGACCCGGAAGTAGTAAAAGCCCCAGAGATGTTCGCCGAGCGAACAATTCGCAACATCTCTGCTGTCTATGACTGTCCATGACTGGCCATGGGCTCCACTGCTAGTGCTAATGATGATAGTACAATATCAGCAATAGATACTGATATTTTACCACAGCTAAACCTGAGTCTATTCTGTCACTGAACCCTCCCTCTACAGATGCCTAACCACCCCCCCCCATGCCTAACCTTAACAACCCCCCCCCCCACACACACACACACCTAACCTTAACCACTCCCCCGCGATGGCTAATCTTAACTGTCCCACCACGCCTAACCTTAACAACACCTCCCCCTCCTCCTCCGCACTTATGGCGCAGCTCACGGGCGTCCAAATTTCCTGTTTCTTGCCTGGTATGAAGTGAAAAACAGAGGACCTGTGACCACGTGACATCCAAAGTTGGAAGGATAATAAGTGCCAGGCTACAAACCCCAATAGCCATGCATTATAATAGAAACCATGTGCATGTGAGGTGGTGGAACTTGCAGTTCACAGGAAAACAGTTGATATGCAATTTTAAGACCTATGTTTGTTAACAGGAGACTAACCAAGCCACAGTGGTCTTGAGCCTGTGTGTGTGGATGGGTGCATGGCTGCAAGCAAACAGAGCTACAGTGTTTTTGTTTTTCAGTTTGAAAAGTTAATTTCCATAAGTTTTATAATTTACACTCGTGAATCAACTTGCTTAGAGATTTTATCTTGTTTAGTGTCAGGTTTACTTGAGTTTAAAAGGGTAAAAGAGGTAGAAGACCATCTTTTGGGCACCTCCTCAGCATGGGCAAAACAAAACAAGTACCTGTGTATTCATATTTCTCTCTGTTCTCTGCCTCTCATTTGCAGAATGGGAACAGCCTAGCAGGTTGCAGGTAACCTCTGTACTTTATCTTTGACTAACTGTCAGAAAACATTAAAACTTCCCTAAATCTGCACAGTCTTCCTCCATCTGCCTAATGCGGTTCAGCTCAGGTACAGAAAGCGTTAACACGCAGAATTTCTGGCTGCTGTCCAATTGCATCGCAGAACATTATGTGAGGTGGGGAGAGAGATTCTTTTTTTTTTTTAATTGGGGCAGACGAGCAGAGGCGAGAAACTTGGCCGAACGTTGGAATAATTAAGTATTTTGAGAGTATCTGGATGTGAAAAGCAGGAATGAAGCAAAGTCAGGATTACAGGATCCCAGGAGAAGACAAAACTACTCGAGTCAACTCAACAGTCGGCGCGAGCCTGTCTCTTGGTCCCAACCTCATGTAGCTCTGTGTTGTCAGCATCTGTGTTTCATCTGTTTGTGTTTCTGTGTCTCTCCCCCTGCTTAATCTATGCAGAAAAACAGAAATCATTAACTCTACCCTTCACTCAAAACATTACTAAGCCAGGAATTCTACAGTATGTGGGCCATAGACTCTATTGTTGAACTGGTACAGGGATCATTGAGGTGTACAGTACCTAAACTCCGGGACTCTATTGCAGACAAAAGCTATGGGTGAGCTCTCTTTTCAAAGACCATTCCACATATTACATATACTTGAATATAAACTAGACAAGGCAAGACAAGACACAGAACATTTATATCACGCTTTTCTCCTGACGGACTCAAAGCGCCAGAACTGCAGCCACTAGGGTGCACTCAGTGGGCAGTAGGAATGTTAGGGAGTCTTTCCCAAGGTCTCCTTACTGAATAGGTGCTGAGTGACTTACTGAACATGAAGAGCCGAGATTCAATCCTTGGTCTCCTTGGACAAATGAGGAGGAAAGAGGGACAGTTGGGAGCTATGCAATGCTTGAGATTACCAGTAAACGGTATTGGTCACTATTACCTGATTTATTGTTTAAAGTATTTGGCCATTATCATAGTGTTTAGGCTATACATAGCCTAAACTCTTCTATCCATGCCCACTTGTAAGTGTGTAATTGCAAGCAGGTTTTCAAAGGGTTATATGCATTTTGCAGCACTCTTCTTTTCATTCTTACTGAACACTAAAATACAGTGTTGGGCTCTTAAAACCTTAAATGGAAATTAATTTCTTTAGTTAAACTTGCTCTGTGCTGCCTGTATTAGAATATTTCCTAAACAGCTGTACTTTCATTGCTATAACTATTATTATTTTGCCAGGAGAGGAGCCTGCTGTAAAAATCCACATCTGAAACCACTGTAAAGTGCCAAATGTAGCTTTGCCCCCAGAAGTTAGACAATCCTTTCCCATCCCTGCCGTACAGCGACTCAGCTCCCCACTCATGTCCATCAGAGAGAACGGAAACATGAGTGATCGGCTGTGTCACTGTATGTGTATGGAGAGGTAGAGTTTGGCTTCCAGGGCAGATCTGGACTTGCTGCTCTGCACAGGGGCATATCTAGAGGAGAGCAGCCCCTGTGATAGCACGGGTGGCCTAGAGCTGTGGGGGGCCACCAACTTCTAACCTTTCTTTCCTTTGATACCGAGGACTATACTTCAGATGAGGTGTTTTTTGTGGCTACACTTGTTATGAGTGTGAAGATTCTGATGGTCACACTTCTTTTATGACTCTTGTAATATAATGGCCCAAAAGCTGTGAAGGGCACCAAGAGGAGGCAAGGGAAGGGGTGTGAACAATTTGGGAATCCCCGTCAAAGGTTTGCTGTGGGGCCCCATGAATTGTTGTTATGCCACTGGCTCTGCAATTAAGTGGGATGGGGAGTTTTCTCATAACCTCCTGGCAAAACTGAAAATAGACTGTAAGTAGTGAAGTTAGAAGGTGTGAAGACAAGAAGTGGAGGAGTAGCAAAGGGGGCGGGGACCAAAAGCTACGCTATGAGGTGTTATTTTATTATTTTGCCAACGCTTCCATTAGGGCAAACTCGGAAATTGCCCAAAGCCCAAGCACCGTGTGGGTTGCCCTAAGTCTACTGACATGAACTACCTGTCATGCAGGGGTACAACTGAGTATACAGCAGAGTGTAATCTCACCTATCCAGCTGGTATGATTTTCTTACTTCCATAGCGTGGTCTTCTGTCTGCATGGCTCCCTGCAGCAACGTCTAAGTCCCTCGTTACCAACTGGCATATTACATCAGTGCATACATGCTGCAGGGAGTAGAGAAGAGGCAACAGCAGTGACATACTGGAGGCTGGTTAGACAGGTGAGATTACTGTCTGTTGTGCACTCTGCATTATTTGAGAGGGGTGCAACAAAGGGCACCCTAACACCTCTATGGGGGGGTAAACACTACACAGCTATATGGGGGGGGGCGTGCAAGGGTGACATAATGCTGCTATCTGGGGGAGAGGCAAAGGCCACCATAATGCTGCTAATTGGGGGTTGGGGGCAAGGATGGGGGAACAACGGCCACCTAATACTGCTATCTGGTGAAAAGGCAATGACCACCTGATGCCACTACCCGGGGGGAGGATGGGGGGTGGGGGTAAAGGCCACCTAATGCTGCTATCTGGGGGAAGGATGGGGGAGGCAACAGCTGCCTAATGCTGCTATCTGGGGGAAGGATGGGGGTAGGCAACAGATACCAAATGCTGCTATCTGGGGGGAGGATGGGGGAGGCAAAAGCCAACTAATGCTGCTATGTGTGGGGAGGATAGGGGAGACAAAGGCCACCTAATGCTGCTATCTGGAGGAAGGATGGGGGGCACCTAATACTGCTATCTGGGGGGAGAATTGGGGTGGCAATGGCCACCTAATGTGGCTATTTAGGTGGGCTGAGTATCAAAGTTCATCTAATACTGCTATATGGAGAAATTATGGTGGAGGCAATATCCACCTAATGCTGCTATGTGGCGGGAGGCAGTGGCCACCTAAGGCCTGAAACTCACTAGGAGCGCTTTTCTGAGCGCTTTGTGATTTAGAAAAGCTCTTGTTAATGTAATGCTATGGGTGTGATCCCACTTGAGTGATTTTATAAAAATCCTCCACAGCGTTGCATTAGCAAGAGCTTTTTCAAATCACTAGTGCTTAGAATAGGCTTCTAGTGGGTTCAAGCCCTAATGGTGCTATCTGGGGGGAGGATGGTGGAGGCAAAGGCCAACCCATACTGCTATCTAGGTATGCTGGGTATCAAAGGCCACCCAATACTGATATAAGGGTAGAGTAGAAGCTGTTAATTTATGCTAGAGAAATGGTAAAGCACTTGTTCTATAGTGTGTATATAGATAATTTGATAAAGATTGTATTGTTGTGTAGGATTGTACAGATAAGATATACCCCAACTACACCGCAAAAGTTAGAACCACTGTCACAGAAAGTAAGTGGAATCTATTTAGTAGGGACACAAAATATGATAATTTAACATAGGTTCTAACCCTTCACTAGTGATGGGTCATGTCAAGTAGAGATGGCCCGAACTGTTCGCCACCGAACGGTTCCAGGCGAACTTTGGGTGGTTCTCGATCGCATGCGAATGCGAACTTTCCCGGAAGTTCGGTTCGCTCCCATGGTGCACCATTAGGGTCAACTTTGACCCTCTACATCACAGTCAGCAGGCCCATTGTAGCTAATCAGACTAAACTATTTCCTGGAGCCACCCCACCCCTTATATAAGGCAGGCAGCGCCGGCCATTACAGTCGTTCGTGTCCAAGCAATAATTAGTGAAGGGAAAACTGCTGGCAGACTCTCATAGGGAAAGATTAGTTAGGCTCTTCTAAGCTTGTTAGCTTGCTCCTGATTTCTAAAATAGCACCCCACAACAGCTCTTTTGAGAGCTAATCTTGTGATCTATTTTTTTTCACCTCCACCCTCCTCCCTCCACCCTTCCTCTCTTCACCTTGTCTTCCTCTCTTGTCTTCCAAGGATCTGGTCTTCCAGGGATTTTGTCCTCCAGAGATTTGTAGGATGTCAAAAGCCAGCTCACATACATTGGCCAGGAATCAAACCCAGGTCAGCTGCTTGGAAGGCAGCTATGCTCACCACTATACCACCAACACTACATGCTGAAACTTCTTGGAGCAGACTTACTTCCTCCCTCCAAAAGACACACATACATCCCCATAAAATAATTCAACATCAACTGCATGCACAGTCTCTGTGGCACAATCGGTTAGCGCATTCAGCTGTTAACCGAAAGGTTGGTGGTTCAAGCCCACCCAGGGACAGCCTTGCCTTTTGCATTCAACAGTTGTCCAAAGAGAACCCCAGATAGCCATGTAGAATCATCTCTTTCTCTCTTTGGGCTTGAACCACCAACCTTTCGGTTAACAGCCGAACACGCTAACTGATTGCACCACAGAGACTGTGCACACAGTTGTTGCTAAACGATTTTATGGGGATGCATGTGTCTTGTGGAGGGAGGAAAAAAGTCTGCTACAAGAATTTTAACGCCACTTTAAACAAGACCTGTATATATCAAATTTCTACATATATTTCTATGATCCTTTCATGATGACAAAGGCCCGAAAGAAGTAGGCAAAGGAATGCCCATTTTTCCGTACAGCTAAGCGGTCTCGCTCACTTTTTCCTACAAGAAGCATCTGCTGTACAGCAGCAGAGTGGCGCAGCGGAAGCGTGCTGAGCCCATAACCCAGAGGTCGATGGATTGAAATCATCCTCTGCTAGGTGTACTTTGGTTTTTACACCTTGCTTTACCACATGGGCCAATCGGTGGCCATAGCCCCATAAGAGAAAGTGTCATTAGGGCCTTGCTGTAACATAGATAGTAGTGTAACTATTTCAACTAATGTACCCTTCTTAAACTTAAAGGTTATATACAAATGTAAGCAGAGTGGTGCAGTGGAAGCATGCTGGGCCCATAACCCAGAGGTTGATGGATCGAAACCATCCTCTGCTAGGCATGATTTCATTTTTGCACCTCGTTTTATCGCATGGGCAAAACCGTTTCCATAGCCCTGTAAGAGAAAGTGTAATAAGGGCCCTGCCGTAACATAGATATTAGGGTAGCTAAGAGTACTCCTGGGCCTTTCTTATAGTTGAAGAGATGAGTAAACTATGACACCACACTTAAAAACAAAAACAAAAAAAACAGCAAACAGAGAAGCTTCCCCATATTGGAGCATTGGGTGTGGTAAAGTCTTAAGCCAGTGTGTTGTAAGACACAAGTAAGCTTTAGGTTAGCAGGAATGGTTGCATGGCCACCTAGCTTTTCATCCTTCCCACCCTTGCCCTGGAATCTTCCAGACTTCAAATTGCTGTCCTTTGCTGTGTGTGTTACACCAGCATCATCCAGGGGGGCACATGATCTTTCTGAAGTCTTGAATTAAAGCCTGTAAGCAGTATCACCATGTGTTCCACTGCTTTCATCTAGCAAATTAGGCAAATAAGCAAGCTCGTTTTCTCTTGGGTATATCACAATGGTACATGCTAGGCTGGCTTCAGCATGTAGCGTTGGTGGTACAGTGGTGAGCATAGCTGCCTTCCAAGCAGTTGACCTGGGTTTGATTCCTGGCCAATGTATGTGAGGTTGCTTTTGACATCCTACAAATCCCTAAGCAAGCTCATTTTTCTCTTGGGTATATCACAATGGTACATGCTAGGCTGGCTTTAGCATGTAGTGTTGGTGGTATAGTGGTGAGCATAGCTGCCTTCAAAGCAGTTGACCTGGGTTCGATTCCTGGCCAATGTATGTGAGGTTGCTTTTGACATCCTACAAATCCCTAAGCAAGCTCATTTTTCTCTTGGGTATATCACAATGGTACATGCTGGGCTGGCTTCAGCATGTAGTGTTGGTGGTATAGTGGTGAGCATAGCTGCCTTCCAAGCAGTTGACCTGGATTTGATTCCGGGCCAATGTATGTGAGGTTGCTTTTGACATCCTACAAATCCCTGGAAGACAAGAGAAGATGGGAGGAAGGAGGATTACACTCCCTGGTTGATGTATACACATGCAAGATGTTTGAAAGCACTTTAGGCCTGCAATTTAGCATTCAATGTGATTTCTGTCCTTAAAACACTGCTTTGCGTCAAATCCAGATTTTTTTCCGGGACTTTTGACGTCTATCCCACTCAACCAGGGAGGGAGGGAGCAGGCTGGTGTTGTACTTTATACTGGTTGAACTCGATGGACGTATGTCTTTTTTCAACCAAAATAACTATGTAACCATGGCTCCCTCCAGGTATTAGACGCCTTGAAACATCTTTTCCATCACTTTTGTGACCAGCATAAATGTTTCTAGTTTTCAAAGTTTGCATCCCCATTGAAGTCTATTGCGGTTCGCGAAAGTTTGCGCGAACCGAACCTTTTGCGGAAGTTTGCGAACCTAAAATCGGAGGTTCGGGCCATCTCTAATGTCAAGGAGAACTTGTGGAGAAGCATGTGATCAGTTTGGTCAGGTGGTAGATATGTATGTCTCTGATTTGCTAGTCATTATCATGTTCTGAAGTAGGATGTGTTCACCACAAATCAGAGCTTTGCAAATCTATCAGCTGATAAAATAAATCACATGCTTCTGCCTGAGTTCTCCTAGACACGGCCATCACTATGGCCCTCACCAACCTAGGGAATTAATTTCCATATTGCCTTTGCTACTGTTGAGATATTACCTTTATTTATTATCTTATGTGACATCAGCAAGAGCCAGTGGGAGTGGGTGAATGCATATTCTGTGGAGTAAACATGATTAAAACCCTTCCTTGCTCTATCAAACTCCCACAACCCCTTAAAAAAGTAAGCAAAAATACTGTTTTTGCCCAAAACAACCAGAGAGAATTGTTCTTCCATCTGCCAGCTAAAACCTGATTGGTTAATCTGGGTTCCACTTTTGCTCCAATATGCTTTACACCTGCCTGAATCAAACTTGTTTTAAGAAAACTCTCAGGGATTGATTTATCAAAACCAATTCAGAGTAACTGGAGAAAAAGTGGAGCACCTGCCCAGAACAACCTATCAGGATAATGCAGGGCCGGGCCGAGGCATAGGCTGGAGAGGCTCCAGCCTCAGGGCGCAGTGTAGGAGGGGACGCAGAATTCATTCAGCTGTCATTCCTAATTGTGTTTGAAGCAGAAAGAAATAATAAAAGGGATACATGGCAGTGACTGCAAGCCAGATAACTAGATATTAAGGTGTTGTGGAGGTTGTGGGCCCTGTGGCGCCTCTTAGTCTAATAGCAATCAGTGTGTGACGGATGGGGAGGCAGGGATGGAGGGGCGCACTTTGCTGTCTCAGCCTTGGGTGCTAGAGGACCTTGTCCCGGCTCTGGGATAATGTTTTCATTCCACTGTAGAAACCTGATTGATTACTCTTTCGGCAGCGCATCTATTTATCATAGTGGATGAATGTTTCAGAGATGTTATTGGACGCAACAGTGAAAACATGCTACTTGGTGCCTAACTTTAACCTTTCCTTTTAATGAAAACCTGTTCAAAACACCCAACTATAACCTCGCAACTAATGTTAATTCCTGTCTGATGCCTAACCCCTTCCTGCCACTTAACTCTAACCTCCCCCCACCATTAACATTATCCCCTTTGCAGTGCCTTAATGTAGCCTCACATCTGTAATGGTATCCCCTTCCTGATGAAATCTTCCTGACACCCTAACCTAGTCAATAATTAAAAACTACCCCACCCCTACTCATTCTGATGCTTCAAAGCTTGTGCCGATAACCTTTGCCACTCTGGGGCGTAACAATAGCCACACAGCCTTCGCAGGTAGGAGGGGCCCCACTCCTGTTTAAATGCAGTGCAGCAGCTGAGCAATACATTACCGGCTTCTGGTGGTGGAACAGCTCCTCCACATTCCTCTTTTCTGTACAAGTGCCGTACAGCACCACGCAGCTACCAATGTCATGTTTGAAATCAAGGGGCAACATGCTGGGCCCTACCTCGGACAAGAAACTCCCCAGCTGGGCATAGCTAGGTGATGGGGCACACGCCCCAAATGCTTAACCACTCTTTCCCTATTCACAGCAGGAGGGGGAAGTCCTTGGCAATGCCACCTTTCGCTATGATTCTATGTACATCAGCCAATGCTTAGCCAAAGGTGGGTAGCCACCAGCCCCCAAACCATCCACCCATGGCCAGCCAGCATCAGCTATATTTAGACCTTCAATGCCAATGCCCTTCCATGTCCATGGGCTGTTTACTGATGGGGAGCTCATGTACTTTTGCTCTAGTTTTCTCTCCATCAGTCTTGACAAATCATCTCCTTAGAAACCAAAGAAACTGTGATTTTCCAAATACAATAAAATTAATTTATACTATTAACGCCTCTTCCCGCAATTAATAAATCATTATTTCATTTAATCAGGATGAATGTGTCAGCTGCTTCCAGGCAAAGGGGTTAAGTCAGGTAATAAACTGCCTAGCTGATAAAGCACATAAGGTGCATACATAATTGATAAGATAATAAGATGGAGTTCATTTATTATAGAGATAAGAATAATAGGGAATAACAGAGAGACTCATTAGAACTTGACAGCCCAAGAAAAGAATCTGCCCCTCCCCACATGGTAAATTTCCAGCAATCAAGAGCAATTTAAAAATGTATATATTTTCCATTTCAATAATGGGAAGTTAAAATATTTCAACACTTGCCAAGGTGACATGCACAAGTATCTGGCAGCTATTTCCCTTTTCTGCAGTGGAGTAAACTGTATGTACTCCTGTTTTTGGCACCGACAACCATCAGTAGCCAGATCATATTAAAATGATAGCAGGCACGGATTACCTACTAAGAATACATTTAGTGGCAAAAGAAATAATTGCAGGCTAATTGGGGAAAGGTAGATTCTGAAAACAGTGATAAGACACAGAGTACAAATAGTCTCCTTATGGCTCTTTCACAATTTGGGAACAGTGCCTGTTCCAGAAATCAAACCTGGGACTTGCTCTACTGCTGCAAATCGAGAATTCTAGCTCCAAAATTACTGTTCAGTCCATAAAAATCCAATTAATAAAACTGCACATAAAAATCACAAAGGGGGTGTTGTTATTATTACAACACAAAAAAACACATCAGCTTCTGTGTAAGTCACAGATGGCCAGCACCTTTACACTGTCTGCCTGTAGCTTCTTTTCTCCCTCCCACAGCAGAGGAAAACCAGCAACAATGTGATTCAGGTAAACTGGGTCCGACTTTGATCCCACACTATAGCCATAGCTTCCTAGTCAGGGACAGCCAATTGGTAGGCTGTACAATGGAACTTGATATGCTAGCCCAGTGCAGATATTGTTTCCTGCCATATAACCTATGTAGCTATCATGTGCCACCATATAACCAATATAGCCACCGTGTCCCCCATTTAACCAGAGTTGCTATCTTGTTCCTCAAACCCCCATATAGCCCGAAGCAGGGCTTTTTGGAGTCTGCTGTGCACCGCGTAGCTCCGAAGCTTGGCACGGCTATAGCAGTAACGCTTTAGTCCACGCCCTGCATATGGGTAATTCAGGGATCTGGTGATTGCCAAAGCCCAAAGTACTATCTCCCTCCGAGTTGCGACGGCTCTGAGGGTGAATAGTATTGAACACCCCATAACGCCCATCCCCCCCCCCCCCCCCCCCGAATTTGTGCGGCAGCAGGGTGAGTCGTCATGCGGCTTACCCTGCACCGAAAAGCCCTGCTGCTGAAATACCATGTATGCTGTATAGCCAGGGTGGACAACACACGTATAATCATTGTAGCAATCATGTCCCCTATATAACCAGTGCAATCATCTCCTCTCCCCTTATAACCACTGTGGCCATCACATACCAAATATAGCCAGTGTAGCTATCATGTTCCCCATATAATCACCAGTGTGTCCCTCATGAACCCCCCTCCTCCCCCCATATATAATCACTGTGGCCATCCAGTCTTCTCTGGTAATAAGCATGGGTTCACCTTATGGTAATGTCATGTCTCCCTTGTGTGACCATCATGTCCTTTGTGTTCAGTGAGGCCTCGTGAAAATGAAATAAAATATAGTTACTTCTGCCTAGCCTAAAGCCACAGTCCTTCTGCGAGCTGCTGCACTGACCTGGGATTCAGATAAGGCTTCCAAGTGATGCAATTGCTGTGCATATCAATGTGTCACATGCACCATGAGTTAGGGCTGGGGAAGGATGACTACTTTGTTCCAAGTGTCTAAAATGACATGGAACCCCTTGGGGGCATCTCACCGTTCCTTGGCTGGCAATGCCAGATCTAAGCATCAGGAGTGTATAGACACAGAAATCCTGTCGCATTACCACATGTCAAAATATGCCACACTCTAAATCCTACCCATTGCATAGTGATAATTCTAGTTGGGAAACTGATGCACAATATTATTACAAATACGGTATACATTTTAATGTTTTTGGTGCACTTCCTGCACCAATATCTAGTAGTAATGCCTTGTCATCAACAGAAAAGTTTTGGTGGCCAATTGTGTGTCCCTGATGTTCTCTGTGCAGCTATCGTTACAGCACTGCAGCACAGTTTTGTGTACCTACAAAGGCTGCCAATCAGGCGAAGCTCGATCAAAGACCATATATTTGTTATATATATATTTATTGTGTACAATAAAGTTTTGAGTAGCACTTTATAAACTCCCAGTTTAGCTGACTTTTCCATAACAGAAAACTGTTGTTTTTTTCTTAATTTCAAATAAGCTTGTTTACCTGATGTGAGTAGCAGAGAAGAAAACAAAAATAGGACAAAAAAAAAAACCCAGAGCAAACTGTCCTTCTGCTTTAATATTTTCTTAATTGAAAGAAGAAAAATGAACATGTTTAAAATAATGGTTTACTAGTACTAAGCACTACAAATAAATGAATAAGAAAAAAATATCTTTATATATTCATTTAAAGATGATTATATTTCGCAATTAAACTTGGATTACTCTGCCCAGCTGTTTCATGAGTAAAAGTAGCTTCCTTAATTCACCATTCAGGCAAAGCTTGTGCCAGACATTGTCTACGGCGGTGACAGGAAATTTGGGCGCATGAGGCAAAGGGCGCCGCCATTGACTCCCATATTAAATATCGTTTGACGGGCGCCGAACAGGAAAAAAGGGCGCCCATGATAATTTGTTTTCAAACTTTATCTGTAATAATTTGTTTCCCAACTTCGCTGGCGACCAGTAACGTTTACGCATAAAATAATACTCATTTATAGTATTTAGCTAAATCATAATGTAATTTTAAAATAATAACTTTTCATAAAACAGTATTTTCATCATATAAAGCCAACAACAAACAAATCGTAATAGACTTTTTTTTAATTAACACTCTGTAAAACATTATTATCCACCAAATAAACTGCGCAACAACAAAATCATAATATATCTTTTTCACACTTAATACTTATAAAACACTGTTATCCATCTGATAAACCGAGCAATAGCTAAATCTGACGAATAATGTTTACAAATATACTAAACATATACATTGTATTTAACTAAACCATTATTTAAAATGTTATCACTTACTCTTTGTAAAACATTATCCACATAATAAAGCGATCAGTAAGTACATTGTAATTTATTTTATACAGTCACTATTTGTAAAAAAGTATTATTCACACAATAAAGCGTTCACTAAGGGGGGATTTAGGGTTAGGCACCACCACCAGGGGGGGTCTTAGGGTTAGGCACCACTAGGGGGGTCTAAGGGTTAGGCACCACCAGAGGGGTCTTGGGGTTAGGCACCACCAGGGGAGATTTAGGGTTAGGCACCACCAGGGGAGATTTAGGCGTAGGCACCACCAGGTGGGTCTTAGGGTTAGGCACCACCAGGGGGGTCTAAGGGTTAGGCACCACCAGATGGGTCTTAGGGTTAGGCACCACCAACAGGGTCTTAGGGTTAGGCACCACCAGTTGGGTGTAAGGGTTAGGGATAAGTAGAGGGAGAGTTCTGTGTGACAGTATGGTTAGGCTTAGTTGTAGTAAAATGTTAGTAATATTTCTAATGTTTTACTACAGTTATTACGAATGCACTTATATTTTTAATGATTTGATTTTTTTAAATATGTGAATTAAGTTTTAATCTTTACTAAATGACTTTTTAAAGGTTTATCAATTTTTAATAAAAAATTGTGAATATAGTTTAGAAACTTTATAGTAGTATAAAATGTAAAGATATGTTTTTGGATCCTGATCTGGTTAACCAGCCGGGCGGTATGGACGAGCTCAGCTCGTCCATCACCGCCGGAGGCTGCCACTCAGGCCCTGCTGGGCCGATTTTGATGATATAAAAAGCAGCACACGCAGCCGGCACTTTGCCAGCCGTGTGTGCTACCTGATCGCCGCCGCAGCGCGCCGATCCGCCGCGTGCAGTGGCGAAAGAGGGTCCCTCCAGCCGCCCGAGCCCAGCGTAGCCAGAGCAAACAATTCCAGCCAGCGCTAAGGGCTGGATCGGAGGCGGCTGACGTCAGGACGTCGGCTGGCGTCCATGACATCACTCCGCTCGTCGCCATGGTGACGAGGTAAGCAAAACAAGGAAGGCCGCTCATTGCGGTCTTCCTTGTTAAATCTGATCGCCGGAGGCGATCAGAATGACGCGTCCGGAGCGCCCTCTAGTGGGCTTTCATGTAGCCAACTTTTTAGTTGGCTGCATGAAATAATTTTTTTTAATTAAAAAAAAAACCCTCCCGCAGCCGCCTCTTAATAGAACGCCAGGGTGGTTAAATCATTAAAAAAAAAAAAAAATTAACAAACAGCACTTAACCACCTCACCACTGAGGGGTTTTACCCATTGAGCACTAGAGCAATTTTCATCTTTCAGCACTCCTTCCATTAATTTGTCTATAACTTAATCCTTACTTATCGCAATGAAATGAACTATATCTTGTTTTTTTTTGCCACCAATTAGGCTTTCTTTAGGTGGGACATTATGCCAAGAATTATTTTATTCTAAATGTGTTTTAATGGGAAAATAGGAAAAAATGTGGGAACAAATCATTATTTTTCAGTTTTCGGCCATTATATGTAACGATTGTGGGATTCTCTCCGTGATCAGCGCACAAGACGTGCGCTGACACTGCGGAAATCCTCCACAAGCTTATAATTTGCGGGAACCCAGCAAAAGGTGCAATGCACCTGTAGAGGGAAATTCCTGTCGGCAGGAGGAGCTGTGGAGTGCAGAGGAACAGCTCCTCTGCCCTACCACACATGCCAGACAGGAATTGCACGAAGGGAAGAAACGCAGGGCAAGATAGCCCTGAAGGAGAGAGAGCAAAGCGACAGATTGTATGTGTGTGCACCAAACTAGTCACCAACCCGCGACTGTGCACACACAACAGCAGATATGAAGTAGGAACGCAATCGCGGGAGAGGCGATTGCCAGAGGTGACACAAGGCTACAGCAAGGCAGAGCACGAGAGTAGCAAAGGCATAGCAAATCATACAATGAGGAGATAAGGAAAACCACAAACGCTAGCTAAACGCGAACACCGCACTCATTCACAACAGTGCACGCGTTTGTGCGCGGTCCCCGCGTGATAACCACAACAGAGACGAGCACGCCTAACTAACCACCGACAAACAAACATGAAACAGAGGACGCGAGCGCTTGCTTAACGGTTACCTCACCGAGCCTCCAGCAAGCGGTCGTAGCTGACAAGACAGACACACGAAAACAGGAATACGTAAGAGATACGATCCACTGCTCTTACCATCAGAGCGAGTGCGATCTGAGTAAGGCAACAACAGAACAGAGGGGCCTACCAGTAACAACCGCTGCTCTGGTTAGCACCCCACAGACAGACAGAACAGGCAATACAAATAATGCAATCCTAACTGCACTAGGGAAACCTGCCTAGTGCAGTCCCAGGAATTACTCTAGGCTAATCTTCAACAAAGAGCAAGGCTGACACTCCAAGCGAGTGTTACACAGGAACTAACTCCTATGACCAGCAAAGGACTCTGGGAAACATGGCTCTTTATACTGCCAGTCATCAAAGGAGGCAGGTAGGAGATTTGCATAACAAGTGTATGCAAATTCCTCAGCAGCAGAACAGACCAGAAACTTGTAATGGAAAAACAGGTCTCTCCTGCAGAGACCTGCAGCCCACAGACTAGAGGAATGGTCAAACAGCTGTTTGCCAGTGCATCCAGCTGAGCGGATCATTACATTATAGTTTTTAAATAATGCATGCTACTGTAATTAAAATCCATGAAATGTATTTGCTCATATGTCCCGGTTATTACACCTTTAAATTATGTCCCCATCACAATGTTTGGCGCCAATATTTTATTTGGAATTAAAGGTGCATTTTTGCGTCCATTCGTAATTACAAGCCCATAGTTTATAAAGTAACAGTGTTATACCCTTTTGATATAAATATTTTGAGAGTTCAGTCCCTAAGGTAACTCTTTGTTTTTTGGGGGGTTTTTTCAAAAAAAAATTTATTACAAAAAAAAAATGGTAACAATTGGGGAGTGTGGAAGTTAATGAGTTAATTTATAATGTAAAATAATGTATTTGTATATGAAAAATGCTTATGACTGTAGTTTTACTATTTGGCCACAAGATGGCCACAGTAATTTTTTGTAAATGCGTCCTGCAAGGTTAAGAAGTACGCTTGCAGGAAGTTCAGGGAGGCTGTGAAACTTTTTTTTTTTTTCACAATGATCGCGCTGCTTCTCATAGAAGCAGCCGGTCATTGCTGGGGGGCTGAGATCAACGAACGGGAATGGTCCCGTTCATTGATCTCCGGGCACGCACGAGTGAATGGGAGCACAGACAGCGACGGTAGCGGCGGGGGGTGCGTGTATCTACACCCCTGGTGGTCAAAGGGTGTTTAAAGGGGTGTAGATACACGCACCCGTGGTGGTAAAGTGGTTAAACATTGTTTATGTAAAATCAGTTTTAAATCATAATAATTACAATCATTATTGTGAATATACAAACATTATTGTAAGTTTCCGTCTATAATTACAGAGAATAGCGTTTTACCAATACAACATTTCATATACATTATTTAATGATTTGAATTTGTAAAACATTATTGTGAACGAAATATTAAAATATAATTTTTTTTATCAACTATATTTCAGATTAACGTTTAAACCAGGCACCCTTTTTTCCCCGACACCCTTTTTGCATGTATGCGCCTTCTTATCTATGCTGCATTGGGGGAATTGTCTGCAGCACCTTCTCATCTCTGCTGCATTGGAGGATTGTCTGCAGCACCTTCTTATCTATGCTGCATTGGGGGAATTGTCTGCAGCACCTTCTCATTTGCGATGCATTGGAGGATTGTCTGCGGCACCTTCTCATCTGCACTGCGTTGGAGGATTGTCTGCGGCACCTTCTCATCTCTGCTGCATTGGAGGATTGTCTGCGGCACCTTCTCATCTGCACTGCATTAGAGGATTGTCTGCAGCACCTTCTCATCTATGCTGTATTGGAGGATTGTCTGCAGCACCTTCTGATCTATGCTGTATTGGAGGATTGTCTGCTGCACCTTCTCATCTATGCTGTATTGGAGGATTGTCTGCTGCACCTTCTCATCTATGCTGTATTGGAGGATTGTCTGCAGCACCTTCTCATCTATGCTGTATAGGAGAATTGTCCGCAGCACCTTCTCATCTATGCAACATTGGTAGATTGTCTGCAGCACCTACTCATCTATGCTGTATTGGAGGATTGTCTGCAGCACCTTCTCATCTATGCTGTATTGGAGGATTGTCTGCAGCACCTTCTCATCTATGCTGTATTGGAGGATTGTCTGCAGCACCTTCTGATCTATGCTGTATTGGAGGATTGTCTGCAGCACCTTCTCATCTATGCTGTATTGAAGGATTGTCTGCAGCACCTTCTCATCTATGCTGCATTGGAGGATTGTCTGCAGCACCTTCTGATCTATGCTGTATTGGAGGATTGTCTGCAGCACCTTCTCATCTATGCTGTATTTGAGGATTGTCTTCAGCACCTTTTCATCTATGCTGTATTAAAGGGGGCACACATTAGAGTATCCCTCCCTCATATAAGCCCCTTTTTGGTTATCAGAGTAGGAGGAGCTAAGAGCACTGCAGAAGAGTAACTGTGCATAATTTTGATAACCACACTTACATTTTAAAGTTTAGCTCCATTTCTCTTAGATAAAAGAAAAAAACTACTTATCAAATTATCTCTTCATATTTTAAGCTGCCTTGCTTTGCTTTCAGTTGTGCCTGAGATGGGAGTGCTGTATACTCAGTGCTAATATTCTCATTCCCTGAGGAATGAATGTGAGTAAACCCAGCTAAGCCAAGAATTTAAAAATAATTTAGGACATTTTAGCACACCAGAAGTGAGAGAAATATGGAAGCTAACACATGTTATTTCCCTTTAAATAATCCAAATTGCATGGCTGTTCTGCTCAGGGTCAGCCTTTATCCTAATCAACCTGAGCGATTGCTCAGGGCACCAAAATATTCTTCTTGGGAGGGGTGCAGAGACCTCTATAAGCTCTGCCCCTGACCTCCATGGAGCTCCGCCCCCACAGGCCCATGTGTGCAGCCAGTGATTTGATTCCTGTCCCGGAACATCATTGGCTACCACAGCTTGTAGCAAGAAGAGAGGATACAGATGCTATGGAGGACTGCAGCAGCTTAAGCCCCACCACTTACGGACAAGTAGATGTGGGGAAGGGGGGGGGGTTGAAAGGTAAGTCACCCTCTCACTCTTCTTCCAAACCCTCAATAGCCCCCCCCCCCCCCCACACACACACACACACGTTCTCAATAGCCTTATGGTTTGTACACACTTGAAAGATTAATGAAAGATCACAGACCAATTTTACCCCCTTCCATGTAGTATGAGAGCATACTCTACACAGTCTATTCTGAGTTGAACTCCCCATCAGATAAAAATCTTTGCAAGATGTTGTGCACAAAGATGCTGTACACATTCAAAAGATCAGCATCTGCAAAAGATCTGTTCCTGCAAAAGATCTGTTCCTGCAAAATGCATTCATAGTCTATGATATCTGCAGATCCTCATACACACCTTATTTAACAGACATTCATTTGCAGATCAGATCCACCAGGATGGATCTTCAGATCTGCAGATGATTGTCAGATATGCAGATGAATGTCTGTTAAACAAGGTGTGTATGATGATCTGCAGATCTCATAGACTATGAATGCATTTTGCAGGAACTGATCTTTTGCAGGAACTGATCTTTTGCAGATACTGATCTGTTGTATGTGTACAGCATCTTTGTGCACAACATTTTGCAAAGATTTTTTTTTTTTTTGATGGGGAGTTCAACTCAATAGAATAAACTGTGTAGCGTATGCTCTCATACTACATGTAAGGGGGTAAAACTGATCTTTTCCATGTGTGCAGGATCTTGCAAAGATTTTTATCTGATGAGGAGTTCAGCTCCATAGAATAGACTGTGTAGAGTATGGCTCTCATACTACATGGTATGGGGTAAAATTGGTCTGTGATCTTGCCTTTTCCAAAGACTTTTATCTCAAGTGTGTATGTAGCATAAGTCTCTCTTTCTCCCAGACTACCCCCTTACATCCTCAGTGGCCTCATTTTCTCTCCCCAGACCCTCAATGAGTCCCGCTATCTACTCACCTATTCCCTTGAATCCTCAATAGCATCACTGTCCCCCCTTCCTAGCCCCTTAACAACCCCACTGTCAATATTCCATAGCACCCTCAAACCAGCCCTCACTCTTTTCTCCCACACCCTCAAAAAAGGTGTGCACACACTGTAATGGGCGTGTATTGATCGTCGGGGGATACAGTTTAGGGCTCAAGTGCTGTAGGCGAGCAGTTTTGAGAGTACTATGTAACCAAAAACACGATGGGGCCTATTCACTAAATAGCAGTACAATTGCCATGTGCACACAGTGTTACTTATGCCAGTTGTGTCTTAGTACAGCCCGCATTATCTAAGTAATGTGCACATTGCTAGTGTAACACCCATTACACAACTGGCATAAGTATTGATAAAATAGCTGTGTGCTTCCTACGTGCTGCAATTTTACCTCTATTTAGTGCATTTGCCCCAATGTGCTAATTTGTCGCTCATTCTTCTGTGTTGTTTAATGACCCAGTGTGGGGTAAAAATCCTGGGGACCAAAGTCAAGTTTCGTATTGTGAAAATTAAGGCCGTCCCTGCTGATCATCTGCCTCTTATACTTTTAGTCATAGACCCTGAACACGCATATGCAGGTCAGGGGCTCTGACGAAGGTCTGACTAGATTAGCCACATGCTTGTTTCAGGTGGGTGATTAAAACAATACTGCAGCCAAAGAGTTCTACAGGACTGCAAGGCAACTAGTACTGTTTAAAAGGAAATAAATATGGCAGCCACCATATCCCTCTCACTTCAGGTTCCCTTTAAGCAGACTTAAGAGACAGATAGAGGAGAATTCTGGGTATTTATTATCTGGTTGTATTTTAATTTCACGATTTCAATGGGAATCCATATAAAAAAAAAAGTAAGACTGATACTTACCTAAGGAGAAGGAATGCTCTGGGTCCTATAGAGCAGTGTTCCACAACCCTGTCCTCAAGGCCCACCAACGATACATGTTTTGCAGAAAAGCACAAACATGCACAGGTGGGGTAATTAGTCTCTCAGCAGAGTTGATTAACTACCTCTGTGGATTTTCACAAAACATGTACTGTTGGGGGGCCTTGATGTTAGGGCTGGGGAACATTGCTATAGAGCAGTGATGGCTAACCTTGGCACTCCAGCTGTGACAAAACTACAAATCCCATCTTGCCTTTGCCTCCCCAAGTTATGCTTAGAGCTGTCAGAGTATTGCAATGCCTCATGGGACTTGTAGTTCCACCACAGCTGGAGTGCCAAGGTTAGCCATCACTGCTATAGAGCCTTCCCGCTCCTCTACCAGTCCCTGTTGCAGTGCTGGATCCCCCGTAGCACTAATCAACCAATTTGGTCAAATACTGCTCTCTTCCTGTCGCTTCAGATGTCTTCAGGTGCCCGAGTGTTCCTGAAGATGGGCCGCTCCATACTGTGCACGCGCGAGCACCCTCTCTCACACACTTACGCATGCGCAGAATGGAGCTGGTTGTCTTTGGGAACACTCAGGCTCACTAAGACTTCCGAGGTCCTCTGCGGTGGGGTTTTCAAATGGGGGAGAAAGTGTTTAACGGAGGGGCCCGGGAGAAGAGTGGGAAGCCTCTTTAGGACCCAATGTCTTTCCTCTCCTTAGGTAAGGATCTGGTTTATTATTTTTTCATTATGATTCACAGTGACTTTGCAGCTAGAGACTGGAGACTGAAAAGATAATAATCAGTGACACTCAGTTAAAAACGACTTGTACTGTAAAGCTTTTATGTAATAGATAGCGGAGATGCCGCCGCAGCGGTGAGCGGCATGGCGGCTGTCTCCACGTCTCAGCCGGCGGCCTTCGCCGCGCAGTTACATGGTGGAGTTTTGCCTGGTCCGTCAGTTGCACATAGACTGAGGGCTACGCGCGCGCGGCGACAGGACCTTTATGCGAATAGAAGGGGAGTCAGCTGATCGGCCGGTCAGCTGACTCCAGCAGTGCTCCTGATTGGCTGAGTGACTGGGGCGGCACTGTGGGGCGCTCTCAGTATATATAGGACCTGCCTGTCAGTAGCTCCTCGTCTGCTGTTGCAAATGCTACGTGTTAGCACTCAGACCTTAGTCAGATCCCAAAGTGTGCTAGAACCAGCAGGAGCTGGGGATCCACACTTAGTCAGATTCTGTTGATAGCTAAAGTACTAATTGAATTGTATTATTTGTTATGACCTTCTGCTAGCCTTGACTACTCTTCTGCTTACTGATACTGATTCTGTGCTTCTCCCTATCTGATCCTGTTGCCGACTCAGCCTGAACACTACTCTGATTTAAGCCTTCTGTCTTTGTACCGTATCTGTCCATTTGCTGCCGAATCTGCTTGTCTGACTCTCCTGCCCTCACCAGTGAGCCTAGTCCCTGGTGAGGGATTCTCTGTACAGCTTAATCACCTGCTCCTCAGGTGACCAGTAGCTGCAGTACAGTCTTAATCACCTGCTCCTCAGGTGACCAGTAGCTGCAGTACAATCTTAATCACCTACTCCTCAAGTGACCAGTAGCTGAAGTACAGTCTTAATTACCTGCTCCTCAGGTGACCAGTAGCTGCAGTACAGTCTGAATCACCTGCTCCTCAGATGACTAGTAACTACGGTACTATCCTCATCACCTGCTCTTTAGGTGATTAGGAGTTGCAGTACAGTCTTGATCTCCTGCTCCTCAGGTGATCACCTGCTGCAGTACAGTCTGAATCACCCGCTCCACGGGTGATCAGTATACGTTGTCTTACTGTGCACCACCCGCTCCTCGGGTGAACTGATTAGTAGTTCATCTGAAACTCCAGCTTGCTGGAGTGCTGATCCCTGTGTTCTTTAGAGATATCTCCCTCTACCAGCTTCTCTGAGGGAGTTGGTATCTCTATCTGTATTACTGTTGCACCAAACACCTATCTTTACATCTGGTTGTCCTGTGTCTCGCTATACTTGCATTATTGGTGATTCTGCAGATCACCACATAATCAGGTATAGTATCTGTATTATTGGTGATACTGCAGATCACCAATAATCAGAAAATCTGTTCTTGCTGACACCAATCGTTACGTTTTATTATATAGATATTTGTACTAAGTTAGAGTGACTTTTTAAAGATATGTTCTGTCTAGATAAACATACTGCAACTCAAATATTTAGTAACTTATTGATATGCAAAGAAAAGGCTATTAATTATATGGGGTTTCTGAAGTCTTTCAAGATATCTTCTATATTTGATAATAACTACAAACAGCTAAGCCATCAGTTTAAACAAAAGCTGCACACCTTGGATAAGCCCATTTCTCATGGACTGGAAGGATCAGCATTCCCAAGATGAATTCGCTGTCCGGATAATTATATCCGCTACAGGTAATTCCAGCCTCCCTCCCTAGAGACTTTACAATCTTGATTAGAAAACTATTCTGGAAATCTATCTTGACAGATAAAGAAAAAACCCAGATTAAGTCACAAATCTCGTTCAAACACTGTAGGCCTATGTGAATGATGATTGTGCATCATCTGTGCCACCAGTAAATGACATGAAGCTCAACCAAGGCATAGGCTGCATCGTGGCCTGTATTTGAGAGCTCAGGAATACTTTTGTAAGGAAAGCTATGGGGGACAGTGGTAAAAAGAAGACTGATTCCAGAACTCCAAATGAAGAGATACTTTATTAAAGCATGGTGAAAGGCTTACAACAGGTTAGAAATGTGCCAGTGTCAACAGCTGTTTCGCGTGACCTCACGCCTCCTCAGGACACCAAGGCTTACCCCTTCCTCCCTAAACCCCACCTATATACCTATCTGTGAGGGCGGTTACATACACCTCAGACTCAGTCTGAGTATTAATCCTTCAGGGAGGAAAACATTATACACACATACAATTCTATGCAATGAAAAATATATATACAGTATACACTCCATTCAATTATCTTAAAAAAGATGAAATTTCGTTTCTATCATTAAAACCCAGATTCCCCAATGCATTGGTCATAGATATCAAGGAAGCTTCCTTATGTAATGACAATTCCTCTTTGGACCCCCCTTTAGCTATATCCGAGATTTTGCACAAACCATCTACTCTTAGGCAGTCTGCGTCCCCTCCATGACAAGAATTTACATGGTCGATCATACGGCGTGAGCCCACCTCATTCTTGATCGACCTTTTATGTTGCAAAAATCTGTCCTGTAGTGGCTGAGTGGTCTCCCCTATGTAGAATCTGCCACAGGGGCACCAAATGCAATACACCACATATCTGGACCTGCAATTAATAAATTCCTTAATATGCCACGTGACGCCCCCTACCTGAACCACTTTACCTTTCTTTATAGATTTACAAGCTGAACAATGACCACATGGGAAGTTTCCTTCCCATTTTTTATCCGTTGGCCAGTTTCCCTGTCTTTCCTGCATGGGTTTAAATTCACTATGGACCAACACCTTTTTAATTGTATAACCCCTCCTAAAGCTGACTCTTGGGGGCCTACTAGCAACTTCCTTAAGGTGATCGTCCAATTACAATAGATGCCAATGGCTACGTATCACCTGATGAATTTGGTTAGACATCGGGGTATAATCAAATACAAAATTAAATCTCCTATCTCCTAAAGCTATGGGGGAGTTCTCCTCACAACAACAATTCCAGAACATTGCTTTGCTCCCCTGGAGGTGTTTTTAGAAGTAAGGATGAGCAGGTGAATGCAAAATTATGTTTTGTCTCACTGACTGTTGGTGTATGCGAGCCGTGGCAGTTGGAGTACACTCACCTTTATCGCTGTCTCTGGCCGGAATGCTTCAGGGCCCTCTCTCCTGTGGCTGTGAAGGAGGAAATATCGGGAGGATGTAAAAGGGGCGTGCGGTGCTGTGGCCAAAGGCAGAGGCCAAGGTGAGTTAACCCCCACTGGCCTGATCTGTGTACGTCAATGCTTAGTTACAGTTTCACGTCCTGTCGCTAGGGGGGGGGGGGGGAGATTTGGGGCTTTTGCCTCAAATATTTTAAAATGTGTCCTGGATATGGTCTCCCGGTATGCCCCCCAGTGGTGCCTCAAATGTTAGGGATGTCCAAATGGCCGCTGTTACCATGGCACCGCATTGCTGCATTCTCCCTTCCTGCCCAGCCGACTTCCATAAGATCTAGGCTGCCTGCCCAATCACTTTTCTTGGAACTGGTAGAGAAAAAGGCACATAGGACTTAGGCAATGGTCTCAAGGAGTGCTGCTTACCAAAATGTAGAGACCGCGGATGTAGAACAAGTCAGAATCAGAATCAGAATCTTTTATTCGCCGAGAACAACAGTTTACAAGCGGCTGTTAGTCATACAGATACATTGATACAAAGAAAGACAAAAAGACAAAATCAGCAATGCCACGAGGCAGGAGTGGCGAGAGTGGAAGGCTAGGGGACCTCGTATGAGAGGGAGCGAGAGTTCAGGTGCAGTACAGCTTGAGGGAAGAAGGTATTCCTGTGCCTGGTGGTTCTAGTGGGGATGGTGCGGAAGCGACGGCCTAAGGGAAGCCGATTAAAGCGGTGCCAGCCAGGGTGTGAAGGGTCATTCACTATCTTATTTGCCCTGGACCATAGTCTGGAGGTGAACAAGAGGTCCAGTGGTGGCAGGGGTGACCCTATTATCTTCTCCGCAGAGTTGATAACCCTCTGAAGTTTGAGTCTGTCCCTTGCAGTTGCTCCAGCATACCATACGATAATCGAGGAACAGAGGATTGACTCAATGGTGGCCGTGTAGAAGCAAGTCAACAGTTCCCTCGGCATTCCAAACTTCCTGAGTTGTCTCAGGAAGTACATCCTTTGTTGTGCTTTTCTTTGAGTGTTTGTGGTGTTATCCAGCCATTTCAAGTCATTTGTGATGGTGGTGCCCAGGAACCGTACGCTCAGGGCCGGCCCGCTCATGAGGCGGGGTGAAACTTTTGCCTCAGGCGCCAAACTTCCAGGGGCGGCACCCGCCCGTCCGTGGGTGCGGGGAGCCGGCCGCCGAGCTGGAGGGGTAGCTGGCAGGACGGGGGTATTGGGCCTAGCGGCGGGTAGGGGGGTCGGACCCCCCCCTCCCTCGCCTGGGTCCCCCGTGCTCCGCTCCCCTCCAGCCTTAAATACAAGCAGCCGCTATGTGTAAGAGGCACGGGCGGGTAGGACTCACCTCTTCCTCGTTCCAAGCGTGCGCTCCACTGACGTCACTTCCTGCAACGCTGAAGGAAGTGACGTCAGTGGAGCGCACGCTTGGAACGAGGAAGAGGTGAGTCCTACCCGCCCGTGCCTCTTACACATAGCGGCTGCTTGTATTTAAGGCTGGAGGGTAGCGCAGTTCGGGGGACCCAGGCGAGGGAGGGGGGGGTACGACCCTCTCCCCGCCGCTAGGCCCAATACCCCCGTCCTGCCAGCTACCCCTCCAGCTCGGCGGCCGGCTCCCCGGGGGGGGGGCGGCGGAAATTTTTTTTTTGCCTCAGGCGGCAAATAGTCTAGGGCCGGCCCTGCGTACGGTACGCTAGACACCCTGTTAACCTCAGTGCGCTCAATGGAGACAGCGTTGATTGTGGAAGGGCGCCTTCTAAAGTCGATAACCAGTTCAACTGTTTTCCCTGCGTTCAGTACCAGATTGTGTTCCTTACACCAATTGCAAATGCGTTCAATCTCGTTTCTGTAGTCATTCTCCCCATCACCCCCAATGAGGCCAAGGATGGTAGTGTTGTCTGCAAATTTACCGACCTTGACAGAGTTTGTGGATGAGGAACAGTCGTTCGTGTACAAGGAAAACAGGAATGGGGACAGCACACAACCTTGCAGGGCCCCTGTGTTGGTGGTTCTTTCCTGAGAGGGGCAACATACGGTCATATAAAAATCCAATCTTTAATAGTACTTCTTAAAAACAGTATCAAAAACTAGACAACATCCACTGTGGAAAGAACAGTAGATACAAGGTGCGCAGAGGTTGACAGCTGTTTCGCACCCACACAGGGGTTGCTTTGTCAGGGCCCCTGTGTGGGTGCAAAACAGCTGTCGACCTTTTTGCATCTTGTATCTACATCTCTCTCCACAGTGGATGTTGTCTAGTTTTTGATACTATATATTTAAAGAATTACTACAGTATTAAAGATTGGCTTTTTATATGGATGAGCACTGCTGCTCTGCCTTTTTCTACATTCAATTACTTTTTTTTTACCTGGCAGGGGCGTGGCTTTTTTATTAAAGGCCATGGTTAAAAGAGCATTGTAGCTCCTGCACGCACTCCACACAGCTCACATTGCCACCACAAACCTTCCGAAATAAATAGGTGGACTCATGGCACTGTCAAACAAGCATAACCTTGGGTGACATACTAGAGGACATAGGTGTTAATTGTCACATGGTGATGCACAGCCATGTGCATAACCCTGACTAAGGTCAATAGACCATGGTTGCAAGCATGCACACAAGAAGGAGCATGTGGATGCCAGGTGGTAAACATGACAGAAGCAAAGATAAATACTGCAAGAAGTAAAGTGCCTAATGCTATAAAGACTGAAGCTTCCCCTCTAAATACAAATAAAGATAGAGACATGTTTGTAGCTTTCACATCCGCACAAGTGAAATGCAAACCACATATTACATTACCTGAGGATCGTCCTTAACTAAATATGTAAATAATTTCTTTACGCATCTGTTTATCCAGAAAAGCATACCTATAGCCTGTTAGTGTAACAGCACCATGCAGTCCAACTTCTACACAGCTGTTAGTTTCAGACTGTTTTGGGATTCATCACTACAATCATTTTTCTAGAGGTAAAAATTGTAAGAGAGATGTCAAAGGGTACCCAGTTATGTTATGAAGTACTACAACCGCCAATATTTTTCATTATGAACCTAACATAATCCAAATGCCCATCTGAAAAGCACAGCAAATCACAGCTTGCCCTCTTAGAACAGATATTTCATATTGCTTAGTTCACCTCACAGCGTGAATCAATACCCATAATACATCACCTCTGGACAGTGGGTAGAACATGCAAATCTTTCCTTTATGCTTTTGTAATCGCTTCTGTGATGTCCAACTCAAGTCCTTGAGCGTCATATCCATGCCAGTGAGAAATGTGTTCTACTTGATGAACCATTCAGTCCCAGCAATTAATTTAAGCTGTGCCAAAAATGTGTGAGAACCTTGGCCCTTGAGGACTGGAGTTGGACATCCTTAGAGTAAACAGATGACAGCAAGCAATAGGAGGGAACAGCCAGATTATCTTTGCAACTAGTAGACGGAGGCAGGCCACCAGCCAAACTAGAATCCACGTTCAAGAGCTTGAGAAGAAACAAATATATTTCTCCAGGAAGTGACATAGCACATGGACCATTCTTTAGAACACTTGAGTGATGGCAAAAGCATGCAGTGAGCAATACCTGCACTGGGCAATTTTCAACCAGCAAAGTATGCAGGTGTATACTCACTGCAGGTGTATAACTTGGGGGGATGGGGGGGGGGGTGATGAGATGAGGAATAATCTGGTATGTTCCTATTTTGCATTGGTCTTAAAAGTCTCCTTGGGCTAGTGTACTCAAGTGTTTGTCTTCAGTTTGACAAGTCAACTTCGGTTTGATCTTTTGATCACTTTGTCTTCAGGTCAAGTTCAGCTTCAGGCCGAAAGCAATTTCAGTCAAGTATCATATACTGTATGGGACATGAGCCGATGCCAAACTAAAAGTGAACTTCAAAGGCTGTTTGTATGGTGCATGTAAGACAACAACTTTAATGAATTTAGCCAGCAACTTATGGCATATTTTGTTGCTATGGAACAAACAGCGCTGCACATTGCCTAAAGTGGACATATCCTAAGGTTGTGTCTAAGGTTCACATGCTCTCTGTAAGAAAAAGTTGGTAAAGCTATAGAGAGCAAGTATGCAGAGCAGAGAGAAACCAGCACAACAGATCTACAAAAAGTTGTTTCTTATTCATGTAACTTTAGTATTACTTTATATAGGGGATAAAGAGTTGCCCTGGTTGTATAAAATACGTTAAAAACAACTAAAAATGAACAAGTGAGGTGGCTGACCTTAGAGACGAAATTCTTAGACAAAGAATTATTAATAACAAAGCACAGGCAACGCGTTTCACGGGTCTGAGCCTCAGGCCAATAAAAGTGCCAACAGTCTCTAGACCGCTAACTCGGGGAGCCTCCCTGGGCACTTTTATTGGCCCGAGGAAGCGGACTCAGACCCGTGAAACCTGTTGCCTATGCTTTGTTATTAAGAATTCTTTGTCTAAGAATTTCGTCTTTGAGGTAAGCCACCTCACTTGTTCATTTTTAGTTGTTTTTAACGTATTTTATACAACCAGAGCACCTCTTTATGCCCTATATGTGCTAAATCTTCCCCTCAACGTCCCACGTTGAAGGGGTATAAGCATTAGCCACTGTGTTTTTACACGAGCCTAGTGCTTCTTTTTATCAAGGAGAGCGACCAGCCGAGGTCCTGACGGACCACCCCGAGTGGAGTCTGGTTCATTGTCTCCACCTGCTGCCAGTGATCGGTTGCCCCTAGCAAACCACCTTTGTGAGTAGACCTTTTGCTTAATTCTTTCCGCATATTGTGTTACTTTGACATACTGCACCATTGGGCTCCTATTTCTCTCTTGAATCTTTTGCTCCAGGGTGCTCACACACCCCATCTACTTTGTGTAAGTATTACTTTTCTTGCCTTGTTTTTAGTACTTCGTTGCTTGTTTGTTTGCGTGGTTACATGGCTTTATACAGATAAGGGGACAAAGGGAGAAGATTAAATAATTAATGAAATAGGTTCTCTGAATCAACCCCCCCCAGTAAATGTCAACTGTTTGTATAATAATAATAATAAAGGCACAAATGTTCTCCTAGACCTAGACACTTATTTGAGTAGCTTATTTGTATCTGCCTATAAGCTTTTGACTTAGCTAATGCCAAATAAATCATAAACTACCTGATCACTAGCTACACAACAGATTGTCTGTGCTACAGTCTGCCATATTTCCTGACTGGGATAATAAGATAACCAGAGGCGCCAGCAGAGTAAAATATACAAATATTTCTTAACCCCCTTGGCGGTTCAATTTTTTTGCCAAGGAGGCTGCATTACACTTTTTTTGTAATTTTTTTTTGTTTCATGTAGCTACCCGAGTGGTAGCTACATGAAACACCACTAGAGGGCGCATGTGTCCCTCTAATCCGATCGCCGCCGGCAACAACAGCAAACAGGAGATTGCGTATAGAACACGATCTCCTGGTTCCATGGCGATGATCGGAAGGACGTCATGGACGTCAGCCGACGTCCTGACGTCAGGCGCACCCGATCCAGCCCTTTGCGCTGCCCGGGAGTGATTTGTCCGGGCTGCGCAGGGCTCTGGCGGGGGGGCCCTCTTCTGCCGCTGCTGGCAGCGATTGCCGCGCGGCAGCGCCGATCAAGCTGTACGCGTGGCTAGCAAACTGCTAGCTGCGCGTACAGCACTTTGCAGAATGAAAATCGCCCCACCAGGGGCTGAGATATCCCCCGAGGCGGCTTACCCCCCGTGTCCAGCACGGGGTTACCGCTAAGGAGGTTAAAAAAGCTATGTGGGAAGCGGTGGACTTACCTCCCAAAGGCAGACACAGATACTGTCAATTTAAAAACAGTAGACAATTTATTGATATACTCCAAAAACAAGTTGCAACTCGTTTCGCAGGCCTAACACCGCTTCATCCCGCCTGCAAAATGCGTTGCAACTTGTTTTTGGAGTATATCAATAAATTGTCTACTGTTTTGAAATTGACAGTATCTGTGTCTGCCTTTGGGAGGTAAGTCCACCGCTTCCCCCATAGCTTTTTTAAGAAATGTTTGTATATTTTACTCGTCTGGCGCCTCTGGTTATCTCATTATCTAAGTGAGTCCTCCCCTGGTGGAGGAGTTTTTATCCTCTTTCTTTCCAATCTACAGAGAGCGACTTCTTAAATCCTGAGTGGGGTCAAGTCTAATCTCCCCACCTGCATTATCAGTGGTTACCTTGGAGGTAACCCAGACTTGTGAGTATATATATATATATATATATATATATTGCTTGCTTACAGATTACTCCCTTCTTGCCAGTGGATACTACACTATATTGGGCTCTCGGTGTCTCTTATCTACATCTTTCCTGACCCCCCCCCCCCAAATGTCCATGAACTGCTAACTCACTGCACCCCCACCCTTCCCATCCCATGTCCCCCATTCCCCCTGCTTTGGCAATGCCTGTATTGAAGCTTGATCATGCCAATAAAGCTATATTTGATTTGACTGATTCATACTGTGCTTTCCCTCTTGCCATCTCAACAGTGAGGAGTATGCAATCAAGCTAGCGTTCTGCACATAGTTTGTTTGTTCTTCCCTTGTCTGCATGTGTTTCATCCGGACACTCCGGTGTCCTCCCATATCTCAAAAACATACAGATAAGTTAAGTGGCTTACCCCTAAATTAGCCTTAGACTACGATACATACACTGCATGATACACATGACTATGGTAGGGATTAGATTGTGAGCTTCTCTAAGGGACCGTTAAGTGACAAGACCATATACTCTGTACCGTGCTACGGATGATGTCAGTGCCATATAAATACTAAATAATAATAACTCCCCAGCTGTGAGCCATGGGCAATGGCAATCAACTAATTTGTCCATTCCTAAAAAGGAACCTGCTCTATAGCAGTATTATCTCAAAAGCATATACAACCAAGGGACAGTACAGTAAATCATAAGCACTTCTCATCTTGCACTGGTCTCATTTCCCTAGTTTAGAATCCCTACTGGGAAATATTTTAATTTGTTATCCTTAAGTTCAACTTTAATAAAAGTTTATTGAAAACAAGTAATCACATCCGTTTTTTCCTGTTTCCTAACAAGTAGCCATGTACGTAACTATTATTTTTTGGAATGATTAAGTAGTCTGCTGTAGTTTAATGCAGTTATTACAGTTTCACAATAAGAGTTTCAGGCACTATTCTCACCTAATTTTTCAATATCCAGCAATTGTGCTGAAATGTAGGACGCTTAGCCAAAACAATAAGGACACGTTGTTAGAGGAAATGTTCCAGTAAGGAAATATATTATTGATCTAATCTGTCGCAGTAAACAGACATCTAATTAAATTAATAACTGGGTGACATTCTTTTTAGAGAAAACAAGAATAATTTGCATTTAATGTTCAGTTAATTGCATGGTTTAATGAGACTTGTACAGTCAATATAAAATAGAAATTTCTAGCTAGATAGGGATGTAGACTTAGGCCCAGTGCCCACTTCAGCTTTTCCTGCAGCACTTTCTGATCACCGGCGATTGACAAAGCGATGTAACGGTTGTACTCTATGGGAGTGGCTCCACTCACATGCTGCATTTTTGGAGCGATCTCAGAGTGATTACATTCAATGGCTGTAGGGCCAAATCACGTCCGCTCCCGGGAATGGCGTTTTATATTGTGGGACTTCTGCAATCCGGAATTCAGGGAAACCGCTTGTAGTGGATCCAGTGTCTTCTATAGCGAATACTTGGCCGAGCTTCAGCAAGCTGTTGAAGTGAACCTGTCGTGGACAGTAGTATCCTAGCAAGACAAGCAGGGAATTGACTTTTTTTTAAAGAGGAGAATAAGGCCCCTTGTCAGGCAGTTCAGCCTCCTGTCTGCCGGTTGCTAAGTGTCTCTCAGCTGCAGGTAAATGGCTTGGCAAATGGTGCAAATTGCAGACAGCAAAAGTATACTATATTATGTTGCATCTGAGTAGGTGTGGCTGCTGTATATGGAGGCCATGTCACATATGGAATAGGAGGCTGCTGTTTATGAATGTCATGTCACATATGGAAGAGGAGGCTGATGTATGTGAAGGTCACATGTGGAAGAGGAGGCTGCTGTATATGGAAGTCACATATGGAAGAGGAGGCTGCTGTATATGGAAGTCACATATGGAAGAGGGGGCTGCTGTATATGGATGTCACATATGGAAGAGGAGGCTGCTGTATATGGAAGTCACATATGGAAGAGGAGGCTGCTGTATATGGAAGTCACATATGGAAGAGGGGGCTGCTGTATATGGATGTCACATATGGAAGAGGAGGCTGCTGTATATGGAAGTCACATATGGAAGAGGAGGCTGCTGTATATGGAAGTCACATATGGAAGAGGGGGCTGCTGTGCTGTATATGGAAGTCACATATGGAAGAGGGGGCTGCTGTATATGGATGTTACATATGGAAGAGGAGGCTGCTGTATATGGATGTCATGTCACATATGGAAGAGGAGGCTGCTGTATATGGAAGTCACATATGGAAGAGGGGGCTGCTGTGCTGTATATGGATGCTACATATGAAAGAGGAGGCTGCTGTATATGGATGTTACATATGGAAGAGGGGGCTTCTGTATATGGATGTCACATATGGAAGAGGAGGCTGCTGTATATGGATGTCATGTCACATATGGAAGAGGAGGCTGCTGTATATGGAGGTCACATATGGAAGGGGAAGCTGCTGTATATGGATGTCACATATGGAAGAGGAGGCTGCTGTATATGGATGTCACATATGGAAGAGGAGGCTGCTGTATATGGATGTCATGTCACATATGGAAGAGGAGGCTGCTGTATATGGATGTCATGTCACATATGGAAGAGGAGGCTGCTGTATATGGAAGTCACATATGGAAGAGGAGGCTACTGTATATGGAAGTCACATATGGAAGAGGGGGCTGCTGTATATGGACGTCACATATGGAAGAGGGGGGCTGCTGTGCTGTATATGGATGTTACATATGGAAAGAAGGCTGCTGTATATGGATGTTACATATGGAAGAGGAGGCTGCTGTATATGGATGTCATGTCACATATGGAAGAGGAGGCTGCTGTATATGGAAGTCACATATGGAAGAGGGGCTGCTGTATATGGATGTTACATATGGAAGAGGAGGCTGCTGTATATGGAAGTCACATATGGAAGAGGAGGCTGCTGTATATGGAAGTCACATATGGAAGAGGAGGCTGCTGTATATGGAAGTCACACATGGAAGAGGGGGCTTCTGTATATGGATGTCACATATGGAAGAGGAGGCTGCTGTATATGGATGTCATGTCACATATGGAAGAGGAGGCTGCTGTATATGGAGGTCACATATGGAAGGGGAAGCTGCTGTATATGGATGTCACATATGGAAGAGGAGGCTGCTGTATATGGATGTCATGTCACATATGGAAGAGGAGGCTGCTGTATATGGAAGTCACATATGGAAGAGGGGGCTGTTGTATATGGATGTTACATATGGAAGAGGAGGCTGCTGTATATGGATGTCACATATGGAAGAGGAGGCTGCTGTATATGGATGTCATGTCACATATGGAAGAGGAGGCTGCTGTATATGGAAGTCACATATGGAAGAGGAGGCTGCTGTATATGGAAGTCACATATGGAAGAGGGGCTGCTGTATATGGAAGTCACATATGGAAGAGGGGCTGCTGTATATGGAAGTCACATATGGAAGAGGAGGCTGCTGTATATGGAAGTCACATATGGAAGAGGAGGCTGCTGTATATGGATGTTACATATGGAAGAGGAGGCTGCTGTATATGGAAGTCACATATGGAAGAGGAGGCTGCTGTATATGGAAGTCACATATGGAAGAGGAGGCTGCTGTATATGGAAGTCACATATGGAAGAGGAGGCTGATATATATGGAAGTCACATATGGAAGAGGAGGCTGCTGTATATGGATGTCACATATGGAAGGGGAGGCTGCTGTATATGGATGTCACATATGGAACAGGAGGTTGCTGTATATGGATGTCATGTCACATATGGAAGGGGAAGCTGCTGTATATGGATGTCACATATGGAAGAGGAGGCTGCTGTATATGGATGTCATGTCACATATGGAAGAGGAGGCTGCTGTATATGGAGGTCATGCCACATATGGAAAAGGGAGGCTCCTGTATATGGACGTCATGCCACATGTGGAAAAGGGAGGCTGCTGTATATGGTGGTCATGCCACATGTGGAAAAGGGAGGCTGCTGTATATGGGCTGAAAGAAGCCCCAGGTAAGTTAAATTGGCCACTTTTGTTTCTCTTCAGGAACCCTTTAAAGGTCTATTTGGCTGCAGTAGTGTCTGAATAACACCAGAAACAAGCATGCAGCTAATCTTGTCAGATCTGACAATAATTTCAGAAACACCTGATCTGCATATGCTTGTTCAGGGTCTATGGCTAAAAGAATTCAAGGCAGAGGATCAGAAGAATAGCCAGGCAACTGCTATTGCTTAAATGAAATACATAGGGCAGCCTCCATATCCCTTTCACTTCAGTTGTCCTTTAAAGTACAATTTCACTGTGCAGCAGAGCTTGTTTTTCTTATGTAGAAGCACTATGATTAGCTGGTGACAAATGAATTACTTTCAAGCAAAGTTTTTATATGCATATACTAGAAGATTGTTTTATATGAATTATGCATTTTGTACATAAAATGTTTTGTGTAAAAATAAATAAATGCATAAAAGTTACAGGGTTGGCTTCTTAAAAGAGGAAGATTTTTGCTATGCCGATTCTTAGCTCCTAATTTTCTTCCTGGAATTTCAAGCTCCCTTCTTAATCATCTCCTCTAGTCATGCCTCTTTTCCAGGAGCGGCTGAACTGCTTGCTTGTTGAGCAGTACAGCCTCCAGGGTGCCGACCACAAGCGCCTTTCAGCAGCAAAATGCATGCAGCTGAACGGCGTTAGCACTGCCCGATGGCCAAAAACCGCCTCATGTCACATCAGAGGACATGCTCAGATACAACTCCATGGGGGGGGCAACCTGTCCACCTCCTGTGCGGAGTGCTAGTAAGTGCCTGGCTGGTAGACGGGAGCAGCTGACAGGTGGTGAATTCCCTGCCTTTAGCTGCGCATGCAAAAGAGGCCTCATGGTGAAGCCTTAATTGGCTGTTGGACAACTGACTGAGCAATCACCTGCATGCTCATCAGATGAAAGGAAGGCGTGTTTGAGGTTGTGTGTGAGCAAGCAGTTGCTGAGGATCCTCCAGAGGCTTCCCGTGTCCTCTATGCAGAGCTGGGACAGGGTCCTCCAGCACCCAAGGATGAGACACCAAAGTGTGCCCCTCCATCTTTCCCACCCAAGCCGTCACACACTGATTGCTATTAGACTAAGAGGCACCCCAGGGCCACCAACCCCACTAAAACCTTAATCTCTAGTTAACACAATAGGAGAATGATAGTTGAGTGAGTTGTGCGCCCCCTCCTACATTGTGCCCTGAGGCTGGAGCCTCTCTCGCATCTGCTTTGGCCCGGCCCTGCCTCTATGCCCCTACTGCTTCTCGCCTGAACCCTCTGGAAGATCTGGCACGCGCTCCTGTCCATGCACAAGCTTGGCTGTGCAATGCCCAGGTGCAGTATGACTGCGCTCATGCATGAAAAGGAGTGGGACTTGGACCTGAAATTTGACAAGCTCTTCATGCCACTCTTCATCTTTCGACACTTTTACTTTATGAACTGGAACTTCTGTTGTGAAGTTGAGAGTGTCAGAAGATGGAGAGCAATGTGGAACGCATCAGAAGGCCAGGCTAGGTGCTGACCCAGGGCCGGGCCGAGGCATAGGCTGGAGAGGCTCCAGCCTCAGGGCGCAGTGTAGGAGGGGGCGCACAATTCATTCAGCTGTCATTCCTAATTGTGTATGAAGCAGAAAGAAATAAGAAAAAGGGATACATAGCAGTGACTGCAAGCCAGATAACTAGATATTAAGGTGTTGGGGAGGTTGTGGGCCCTGTGGCGCCTCTTAGTCTAATAGCAATCAGTGTGTGACAGCTGAGGTGGGAGGGATGGAGGGGCGCACTTTGGTGTCTCAGCCTTGGGTGCTGGAGGACCTTGTCCCGGCTCTGTGCAGCTGACCAATCAGAGGTTTTGAATGACAGAATGGACTGAAGCATCCAGAGGCTTCCCATGTCCTCCTCCTCCAGGCCATTCCAATGCCAAGACCCCCAAAGGGCGCCCACACTTAACCTGCACAGTAGCACAGACCTCTCAGACTTTAGCAGGTCAAAAAGTCCGATCAGCGGCTGACACTTGCGTCAGTAACATGGACCCGATCAGGCTCATCTTTTTCCACTGAAACCTGAAAGGTCCGTGCTACTTTCCAGCGTTGTCCACCGTGGCCTAGTGGAGAAGGACAGGGCAAGCCGGGCTTCCCTCTCCCAAGGTGAGTACCTTTTTTGGACACTTTTTGTTTCCTACAGGTTTCCTTTAAATTAAGCATTTTGATTTTCTGCAGATTGAAAATATATTATCACTAAATTATTTAGCTTCTTGCAAAGTCAGATCTAAAAGAAAACTAGGCAGTTTCTCATCAATCTCTATTAATATGCAAATTAGTAAGTAAAATATAATTCAATGAACCAAAGTTTTTTGTTTTTAATTTTTGTGGTTCAGAGCTCCTCACTTATGGCTTTTTGCAGAAAAGGTTGTAGACAGGGTGTATTTTAATTTTGCTCCTTTTGCTACATGAACAGAGGAAAGGTATAAACTGCTTTATTGCGTTACATTAAGAAAATTGGTGGTGTGTTTTTTTTGTAATTGTATTGGCTACAAGATAATTTTAATTAGAAATGGAGCTCAGTGATGTTCTTCATTAAAGGTCCAGTAAATTCAAGAAAAGCTCAAAATGCCACATTAGACAATATTGTCACCATATTAAAATAGCCCTGTTGATACTTATTTTCATCTTCAATGTAAAAAAAAATAAATCTGGGTCATGTATGAAGTGTTGTTCCTCCCTCGTGTGCCCAGGTGTCTGGCTCCTCTGCGGCAGCTGTGCTATGGAGATGACATGAATCATAGCACTCTTCATTCATGTATCTTGTCTACTCCAGCCTTGAGAATTCATTGGAAGATCTAGCATGGCCTATATGAGGCTTAAAGAGAAAACAAGTGAAATCTAAACTACAGCTACCCCAGAAGCAGGAGTGAGATGTAGAGGCCACATCTGATAACCATCAGGGCACTAAGGCAGTATTCACACTTGGGCCACACTAGATCATTATCTGCAAAGGAGACCTGTCGTAGGATCATAAGTTTTCTATAGGGCCATTTCACATGGATGTCTACACGGCGTTAAACGACACGGCGCTCTTCCCTTAAGCGATGTCCATTGTTTGCTGTCATTTGCGCTAACGCTACCCTACATGTAGCTCCAGGGTCGCCTAACTGTGGTGCTTCCATATCCTCCAGCAGGGGTGAAAGGTAAACGCATTTGCTGCACGTTGCCGAAGGTTGCCAAATGCTATTCTGCTCTCTAGAAAAAAACATATGACCGAGACGCCCTAAGGATCCATTCAGACGTGCATTTTGAATGTATCCATTATCTGTAGTGATCGATAGTGATCGATTCAGGTGAGAACAAGTAGGTACAGCGACCCCCAAAGTTAGATACCACTCAGTTGACCACTATATTTATACATTATAATTACAACTGAAATTCCCATAGCAAACTGCATCGGAACATTTTTGTTTTATCCTTCCCTCTACTCTTCCCTGTAGCAATTTAATCAATAAAACCCTTAAAATCCCTTTCATGTAATGCTCCATATCAATAAATTGCTTGGGTGCCCCATCTAAACCTCACACTGGGGCCCCTAACCCCTTAGCTATGCCACTGAGTCCAGTGCTAATATCCTTGGCACCAAGAGGTATAGAAACCGCCACTGAAACTACCTGATGTAGAAATGAACTTAGTGGTGTAGCTACAAACCTCAGGGGCCCGATGCAGAATTTGAACCTGGGCCCCACCCCCACCCTACATTAAATAGCCAAGTATAGGCACCTCCAGTATAGGTAGCCAGAAATCTGTGTCCCAGTATAGGTAGCCAGAAATCTGTGTCCCAGTATAGGTAGCCAGGAATAGATGCCCCAGTATAGGTAGCCAGGAAAATGTGCCCCCAAGTATAGGTGGCCAGGAATAGGGGCCCCCAGTTTTAGTAGCCAGGTATAGGTGCTCCAGCATAGGTAACCCAGGAATACGTGCTCCCAGTATAGGTAGCCAGTGATAGGTGCCACAGTATAGATAGCCAGGGAGAAAGACAGGGACACAGGAGGAGAGACAGCCACAGGGAGAAACAGGGACACAGTAGGAGAGACAGCCAGGGAGAGAGAAAGACACAGGGATAGAGAGCCAGGGAGAGAGGCAAGGGCACAGGGAGAGACACGGACACAAGAGGGACACAAGAGAGACAGCTAGGGAGAGAGACAGGGACACAGGGAGAGAGACAGCCTCAGGGAGAGAGACAGGGACACAGGGAGAGAGACAGGGACACAGGGAGAGAGACAGGGACACAGGGAGAGAGACAGGGACACAGGGAGAGAGACAGCCTCAGGGAGAGAGACAGGGACACAGGGAGAGAGACAGGGACACAGGGAGAGAGACAGGGACACAGGGAGAGAGACAGCCTCAGGGAGAGAGACAGGGACACAGGGAGAGAGACAGGGACACAGGGAGAGAAACAGCCTCAGCGAGAGAGACAGTGACACAGGGAGAGAGACAGGGACACAGGGAGAGAGAGAGCCTCAGGGAGAGAGACAGGGACACAGGGAGAGAGACAGCCACGGGGAGAGAAAGACTGAGGGCTAGTTCACACTAGGGGCTTGATTCACTAAAGCGTGATAACCGATATCATGGTCGCGCATGCAATCACAAATTTTTGTATGCAATCGCAAATTTTTGCATGAAAACGATTGCGCGCGGAAATTCGCTAGCGCGACTGTGATATCAGTTATCATGCTTTAGTGAATCAAGCCCCAGGTCCGGAAACGTATATGTGGCTCCATTTTTAAAACCTGATCAAAACCGGAGCCACGGATAGCAATGTTAAAAATAGCAGATGTCTTCACCTAAACAAAAAACTGGTCCGTCTGCGTTTGCGGGGGCCCGTTTTCAAAACCTGAATGGAAGGTCCGGATCTGCTGCATTTTCCCGCAACGCATCTGGATCCCGGAGGGGTAGTGGCAGCAAATAGGAAAACAGTTTGGACATAGAAACTGATCAGTTTCTGTGTCACAGCCTGTGGGGAGAGAGGGGTCCGCCATGCTAGAGGGGAAGCAGTCAGGACGGGGGTTGCAACGGACAGGGGGTTGTCCCCCCCCCCCCCCGCCCTCACCTGGGACCACCGTCCCCGCTCCTCCTCCACCTACTTGCACAGAGATTGTTTAAATGTACAATACAGTAATAATACAATAACATTTGTAAAGCGCTTTTCTCCCATAGGACTCAAAGTGCATGTCCGCAGCGAGCGGGGAAGATTACCTTCTCTCTACTTCCTCCGCTCGCCTCGTCACTTTCTCTATACTTCGGAGGGCGGCATTGCGGGAAGTCTAGCGGTGAGCAGTGGTAGTGGAGAGAAGGTAATCTTCCCCGCTCACTGCGGACATTATATTTTAACAATTTCTGTGCAAGTAGCTGGAAGAGGAGCGGGGACGGGGACCCAGGTGAGGGAGGGGGAGGGAACGACCCCCCTCCCCTCTGCCACCCCTGTCCTGGCTGCTTTCCCCTCCATTCGTTTTTTTGGCACAAAAAAAAAACGCTAATGGATCAAAAACGTATGCTGCAAAAGGGCATTGTGGATCCATTTGCGTTCAGGTTTGCCAGGATCACGGACCGCAGGCTCAGTCCTGCAACAGTGCCTAGTGTGGACCCAGCCTGACACAGGGAGAGAGACAATGGGGTGTATACAGCTTGGACTTACAAAGCCTCAGGCACCACAATCTCAGTCCACCAGTGCTCTTCAGTACCCCGGGCACATTAGGAGTTACACAGATGTGCCTGTTTCCCAGGCACAAAAAAACTTTGTGTACTTCAATCAGGCACTTGAGAGCCAGCCTGGAGAGGAGTGCGGGTCCTTCTGGGCTCTGTGTTGCTGTACGTGTCCTAGGAACAGTGCAGAGCACGCTGATAATTCCTCTGCCTAGCAGGACACAAGGAGTGGTGCCGCAGGACCTTTACACGTGGGGAGGACGAGCGGGCCCCCCAGGGGCACCGGGCCCGGTTGCACAGGTGACTGCTGTGACCGTGGGCCCTACGCCCCTGAATGAACTAGCTTACACTGACTGCTGTGTAATCACAGTAAGTGGTATTTGCGTGGCTGTTCACTTTGGCACTGGGTCAGTTTCTGGGTGTAGCTGGCTTCAAAGCAGTGGCATAGCTAGAGATCATGGGGCCCCATAGCAAATCTTTCATGGGGCCCTCAGATGTAGGTACTCTTAAGCAATGCTACTTGCCCCTACCCTATGAATATGAGTTCATTGGGCAATTAACATTCTCATGCAAGCAACACTGCATATAGTGCATGGGCACTGAGTCTAAGTTTGGGGATGGAGGAACATAAGAAAGTTATTGGCGAATACATTAAGTACCAGAGGGGCCCCCTATATTCTAGGCAGGGGCGTTTCTAGGGTCCTTGGAGATTGGGGGCATCTGTGGGCACCAGGTGGGGAGGTATATGCGGCGCATAGATCAAAGATGTATACGCACATACAATTTTGATTGGTCAATCACTGACCCCCAATTTTACCACCCCTGTGCAGTAAGTGGGCCAACAGACAATGAATTTTATGAACAGAGCTAAAATTGGCTAATCAAAATTGTATGTGTGTACCAGGCTTTACAGCTAATACTGTACATGCTAAAAGTAGCAGGGATCAGCATACAATATAGCTGGTTTACAATCAGTAAAGGCACACCTTACACTGTACACACTGGAGGTAAATCAGCACACAGTGCAGGCACTAGAGAACAGCGTATACTGTACATACTGTAGGCAGCAGAATTCAGCACACTGCAGCTAGCGTGCCAAAAATATGAGGATCACGTTGTGCGTCGTGCTTATCGCGACGCACCGAAAAATGGGTGGGCCATGAACCAGAATATAGGTGTGGTAACGGGTGGAGACAAATTTACATGAACCTAGCAATGGTGGGACATTAGATTATGACAGTGGTGGCGAACCTTTTGGAGGCCGAGTGCCCAAACTGCAACCCAAAAGTCACTTATCTATCGCAAAGTGGCAACAGCAATTTAAACTAAATACTGTACAAACGTTATAACTCATACATGAACATTATGGAAAATCCAAGTTGAAAATAAACTGTGAAGATAAACAATTTCATCAATCCTACGCCTGAAAAATGTATTAAATTTTTTAGAACCTCCTAGTTTTATTTTCTGTTTTAAAAAGCTAAAAAAGTAGGTTTAATGCTATTGTCTCATATGATAAGGATTCAGCTTTTCCCATAGTCTCGCAGTTAGCAATCATGTGACCCCCAACAAGACAAATTTGGGAATCATGAGGCCCCCAACAAATCATGAGGCCCCCAACAAGACAAATTCAGCAATCATGAGGCCTCCAACAAATCATGAGGCCCCCAACAAGACAAATTCAGCAATCTTGAGGCCCCCATCAAATCATAAGGCTCCCAACAAGACAAATTCAGCAGTCATGAGGCACATAAATAGACAGCATTTTACATAAATAGGCAGAATGCCCCCTTAATATGGTAGCCCCCCAAGTTAGGTAGTGAGTGACAGGGACCCCCAGGTTAGCTAGTGAGTGACAGGCGCCTCCAGTTAGGTAGTGAGTGACAGGGACCCCGATAGTGAGTGCCAGGGAGCCCCTTTAGGTAGTGTGAGTGCCAGGGAGCCCCTTTAGGTAGTGAGTGAGTGACAGGGAGCCCCATTACGGAGTGAGTGAGTGACAGGGAGTCCCTTTAGGTAGTGAGTGAGTGACAGGGAGTCCCATTAGGCAGTGAGTGAGTGACAGAAAGTCCCTTTAGGTAGTGAGTGAGTGACAGGGAGTCCCTTTAGGTAGTGAGTGAGTGACAGGCAGCCCCTTTAGGAAGTGAGTGAGTGCCAGGGAGCCCCTTTAGGTAGTGAGTGAGTGCCAGGAAGCCCCTTTAGGGAGTGAGTGCCAGGGAGCCCCTTTAGGTAGTTAGTGAGTGTAAGGGAGCCCCTTTAGGCAGTGAGTGCCAGGGAGCCCCTTTAGGTAGTGAGTGAGTGCCAGGGAGCCCCTTTAGGTAGTGAGTGACAGGGAGCCCATTAGGTAGTGAGTGAGTGACAGGGAGCCCCATTAGGGAGTGAGTGACAGGGAGTCCCTTTAGGTAGTGAGTGAGTGACAGGGAGTCCCTTTAGGTAGTGAGTGAGTGCTAGGGAGCCCCTTTAGGAAGTGAGTGAGTGACAGGGAGCCCCATTAGGCAGTGAGTGAGTGCCAGGGAGCCCCTTTAGGTAGTGAGTGAGTGAGTGCCAGGGAGCCCCTTTAGGGAGTGAGTGCCAGGGAGCCCCTTTAGGTAGTGAGTGAGTGCCAGGGAGCCCCTTTAGGTAGTGAGTGACAGGGAGCCCCATTAGGCAGTGAGTGAGTGACAGGGAGTCCCTTTAGGTAGTGAGTGAGTGACAGGGAGTCCCTTTAGGTAGTGAGTGAGTGACAGGAAACCCCTTTAGGAAGTGAGTGCCAGGGAGCCCCTTTAGGGAGTGAGTGAGTGCCAGGGAGCCCCTTTAGGGAGTGAGTGCCAGGGAGCCCCTTTAGGTAGTGAGTGAGTACCAGGGAGCCCCTTTAGGTAGTGAGTGAGTGACAGGGAGGCCCCCCCTCTAGCCACCGCCGCTCCCCCCTTACCTTGCACTGCAGACAGTGCATCACTCAGACCTCAGGATCAGCGGCGACCCGACCAGTAGTACGAGCGCCTCCAGGGTAGGTGTGCAGTTTCCCCGTGGATTTTGCAGTAGTACGAGCGGGCGCCGGACGCACCGGCTCTATATGCGGAAGTGTGGTCACTTCCGCATATCAGTGCGGGCGCTGGGTCCTAGCGCCCGCACGATTGGTCGCCGGCTCGCCGCCTGATCGAGGTCTGAATGACGCGGTGGCGGCTGGAGGGAGCCGCTGACAGAGGGGGTGGCGGCTGGGGAAGAGATCCGTGGCACCCCAGGACAGATTGGGGGCACGTGCCCCCCCAAAATAGGGCTAGCGACGCCCCTGATTCTAGGGCCCTATAGCAGCTGCTATCGCTGCTATGGCTGTTGCTACACCCCTGCTTCAAGGACAACTGACCTGGGAAGGATATGGAGGATGCCATATCTATTTCCTTTCAAACAATGCAAATTGCCTGGCAGTCCTACTGATCTTTCATGCATTAGTAGTGCCTGAATCACACACCTGAAACAAGCATGCGGCAAGTGCAGTTAAACTTAAAGAGAACCTGTACTGAGTAAAAATATTTAACATAAACACATGAGGTAACTTCAAATGAACATTACATAGTTACCTTGCCATCAGTTCCTCTCAGAAGCTCACCATTTTCTTCTGAAAATAATCCCTTCCAGTTCTGACAATATTTTGTCAGATCTGAAATATATCAGTTGCTGTCAGTAAAATATCAGTTGCTGTCAGTTATAGCTGAGAGGAAAACTGATGTACCAGGTAATGTCCATGTTTCCCTATGGCTCAAGTGGGCGATGTTAGTTTAACTGTGTGCTGACCAGAAAGCTGTTATGGGTAATGGCCATTTTCAAAATGGAGGACGGAAAATTCCCTTGATCACAGTGAACAAACAGGACGTGGGACAGGAGAAAGACACTGAGTAGACTACATGGAAGGTAAGTATGACCTGTGTATGCTTATTTTGACTTTTAATTTTCAGTTCAAGTTTTCTTTAAAGAGGAACTCCAGTGAAAATAATGTAATAAAAAAGTGCTTCATTTTTACAATAATTATTTATAAATGATTTAGTCAGTGTTTGCCCATTGTAAAATCTTTTAAATCCCTGATTTACATTCTGACATTTATCACATGGTGACATTTTTACTGTTGGCAGGTGATGTAGCTGCTGCATGCTGTTTTGGCAGTTGGAAACAGCTGTAAACAGCTATTTCCCCACAATGCAGCAAGGCTCACAGACAGGAAACTGCCAGGAGTACTCAAGAGTTTCTTGTGGGAGGGGTTTCACCACAATATCAGCCATACAGCCTAATGGTCTGTGAAAAGGAATAGATTTATCATGTAAAAGAGGGTATCAGCTACTGATTGAGATAAAGTTCGATTCTAATGGCCCATACTCACGAGTGACTTTTGTCGCCTCAACACGCGGCGCGCGCGTGTTGCGGCGACAGGTCGCCCGTGAGTATGGGCCGTTGCACGCGCGCGCACCCCGAACTGTCGCCCGTCGCTCTTGTCGCCATGCGATTGAAAGTTTCAATCGCATGGCAACAGTCGCCGCCGCACCTCCGCCGCAACTGTCGCTAGTCCGCGTGAGTACGCGGACTAGCGACAGCAACCTCCATAGAGGTAAATGGAGCTTCCGGCGGGGGGAGGAGGAACGTCGGCGACAGCTTCCGTCTCGCCGCTGGTCCCTCTTCCGCGTGTGTACGCGGAGGGACCTGGAGAGAAGCTGTCGCCGGCCTGTCGCTAGCACGCTCACGTGTGCTGGCGACAGGCCACTTCTGCAGCCCGTGAGTACGGGCCATTAGTCGGAGTTTCTCTTTAAGTCAAACACCTGATCTGCATGCTTGTTCAGGGTCTATGGCTAAAACTATTAGAATCAGCAGGAGAGCCAGGCAATTTGCGTTGTTTGAAAATAACTACATATGGCTGCCTCCATATCCCTCTCAGGTCATTTGTTCTTTCAGCACTCCATTCACAGACTCTGACCACTGATTCAGAAGCTGCATAGCCCTGCCTGACTTGGAACAAGTGTGCAGCTCAGAATGGGAACACATATAGGGTTGCCAGGTCGGCTGATGGAGAAAACCGGACAGGGGGTGGAGTTAGGGGTGGGGTTAGGGGCGGAGTCAGAAGCGCACTTTTATGTAGAGTGGGGCTAAGCAATGGGCTTTTTTAAAAAAAAATTTATAGTATTTATATCGCACTGACATCTTCTGCAGCACATTACAGAGTACATAGCCATGTCACTAACTGTCCTCACCAGTAGTACTGGTCCAGTGCACATAAGAGACAGTTTTTCACCAGTAACTGCACATAAGAGACAGCTTTTCACCAGTAACTGCACATAAGAGACAGCTTTTCACCAGTAAATGCACATTATAAGAGACACCTTTTCGCCAGTAAATGCACATAATAAGAGACAGCTTTTCCCCAGTAAATGCACAAGAGACAGCTTTTCACCAGTAAATGCACATAATAAGACACAGCTTTTCACCAGTAAATGCACATAATAAGAGACAGCTTTTCACCAGTAAATGCACAAAAGAGACAGCTTTTTACCACTAAATGCACATAATGACAAACAGCCAGTGTTCCCAGTATATGTAGCCAGGGATATATGTGCCCAGTATATGTAGCCAGGGGGTATATATGTCCCAGTATATGTAGGCAGGGGTGTAAATGTCCCAGTATACGTAGGCAGGGGTATATATGTCCCAGTATATGTAGCCAGGGGGTATATGTGCCCAGAATAGGTAGCCAGGGGGTATATGTGCCCAGAATAGGTAGCCAGGAGCTATATGTGCCCACTGCCCAGAATAGGTAGCCAGGGGCTATATGTGCCCAGAATAGGTAGCCAGGGGCTATATGTGCCCAGAATAGGTAGCCAGGGGCTATATGTGCCCGGAATAGGTAGCCAGGGGCTATATGTGCCCGGAATAGGTAGCCAGGGGGTATATGTGCCCAGAATAGGTAGCCAGGGGCTATATGTGCCCAGAATAGGTAGCCAGGGGGTATATGTGCCCGGAATAGGTAGCCAGGGGCTATATGTGCCCAGAATAGGTAGCCAGGTGCCCCCGCCCCCCCCCCCCCCCCCTCAGGAGGAGAACAGTGCAGCAGAGAGAGAGCTGGGAGCAGCGGTGGAGAAGGGGGGCAATCCCCCCCCCTTCCCTCACCTTAGGGTGCTCTCTCTCCCCCGCTGTCTCCACCAATATGATGTGCAGGCTGGCGGGTGGCTGCGGGCGGAACTTACCTCTGTGTCACAGGCCCCGGAAGTTCGGGTCCCGCAGCCGCTGAGATTCGACTCAAAAAAGATCCGGATCAAAGATCCGAATCATTCATGAGCCGGACAACACTATTCAGACTGATTAGTGTTGTCCGGCTCATGAATGATTCGGATCTTTGATCCGGATCTTTTTTGAGTCGAATCTCAGCGGCTGCGGGACCCGAACTTCCGGCGCTGGAGCGACACAGAGGTAAGTTCCGCCTGCAGCCACTCGCCAGCCTGCACATCATCCTGGAGGAGACAGCGGGGGAGAGAGAGCACCCTAAGGTGAGGGAAGGGGGGGGGGAGATTGCCCCCCTTCTCCACCGCTGCTCCCAGCTCTCTCTCTGCTGCGCTGTTCTCCTCCTGCGCTGCGGGGGGGGGGGGGGGGGCTCTAAACCGGACAACTTAATTGTCCGGTTTAGCATGCCTTTTTGCACCGGACACAGCGCACAAAAACCGGACTGTCTGGTGTAAAACCGGACACCTGGCAACCCTAAACACATATACAGGCCAGCTTGTACCCTCTAGAAAAGCATTATGGACCTGCCAGTGTTACTGCCAAGAAACTAGAATTGACAGCATGCTCCACATTTCTAGCGTGAAGCAATATGTCCAGGTTTGTGTTCCTTTGCTGATAGGTGCTCAGAATTCCTCACCCATCATTTTCTGAATAAAGTCAACTGGGTGGTTCTTAGGGCCGAGCTCAGCCCAGCTTCTGAAATCCAATGCTTACCAAAAAAACTAAAACAAAATAGCAAGTATCCCAGATAAAAGGACTGAGTAGAGAGGAATATTAGAAGAGCTGCAATAAGAAAAGCTCACCACTAGGGGCGTGATGAGCTGAAGTCTGCTTTCTCACAGACAGAAAGAATTTTGCTCCTGTATACTGTATTGCATGGGAGCAGAGTCTGCTGCTGTTCTATGGCAGGAGAAGTTTTATCTTCCTGCCTGTGGCCATTGTGGTGATGTGCTGTACAATGTGTAAAGAACAAAATGCTGTGTTCATTTCAAACATCTGAATGTGTAGAAGAAAGTTTTATGTTCCTAATTTTAAATATACAGTAAAACCTGGGTTTAAAAGCGCTTTGCAAGACAAGCAAACATTTTAATGAAATTTTGAGTCTATACAGGATTTTCTCAAAAAAATAACATGTTGTGATAAAGTGCATTATTTTTTGTAATGTACTGATAAACATTAGACTTTCATATATTTTAGATCCAAATACACACAACTGAAGTAGTTCAAGCCTTTTATTGTTTTAATATTGATGATTTTGGCATACAGCTCATGAAAAGCCCAAATTCCTATCTCAAAAAATTAGCATATTTCATCCGACCAATGAAAGAAAAGTGTTTTTAAAACAAAAAAAAGGCAACCTTCAAATAATTATGTTCAGTTATGCACTCAATACTTGGTCGGGAATCCGTTTGCAGAAATTATTGCTTCAATGCGGCGTGGCATGGAGGCAATCAGCCTGTGGCACTGCTCATGTGTTATGGAGGCCCAGGATGCTTCGATAGCGGCCTTAAGCTCATCCAGAGTGTTGAGTCTTGCATCTCTCAACTTTCTCTTCACAATATCCCACAGATTCTCTATGGGGTTCAGGTCAGGAGAGTGGGCAGGCCAATTGAGCACAGTAATACCATGGTCAGTAAACCATTTACCAGTAGTTTTGGCTCTGTGAGCAGGTGCCAGGTCGTGCTGAAAAATGAAATCTTCATCTCCAAAAAGCTTTTCAGCAGATGGAAGCATGAAGTGCTCCAAAATCTCCTGATAGCTAGCTGCATTGACCCTGCCCTTGATAAAACACAGTGGACCAACACCAGCAGCTGACATGGCACCCCAGACCATCACTGACTGTGGGTACTTGACACTAGACTTCAGGCATTTTGGCATTTCCCTCTCCCCAGTCTTCCTCAAGACTCTGGCACCTTGATTTCCGAATGACATGTAAAAGTTGCTTTCATCCGAAAAAAGTACTTTGGACCACTGAGCAACAGTCCAGTGCTGCTTCTTTGTAGCTTAGGTCAGGCGCTTCTGCCGCTGTTTCTGGTTCAAAAGTGGGTTCATGCTTCCATCTGCTGAAAAGCTTTATGGAGATGAAGATTTCATTTTTCATCATGAACTGGCACCTGCTCACAGTGCCAAAACCACTGGTAAATGGTTTACTGACCTGGGTATTACTGTGCTCAATTGGCCTGCCAACTCTCCTGACCTGAACCCCATAGAGAATCTGTGGGATATTGTGAAGAGAAAGTTGAGAAACACAAGACCCAACACTCTGGATGAGCTTAAGGCCGCTATCGAAGCATCCTGGGCCTCCATAACACCTGAGCAGTGCCACAGGCTGATTGCCTCCATGCCACGCCGCATTGAAGCAGTCATTTCTGCAAACGGATTCCCGACCACGTATTGAGTGCATAACTGAACATAATTATTTGAAGGTTGACCTTTTTTGTTTTAAAAACACTTTTCTTTTATTGGGCGGATGAAATATGCTAATTTTTTTTTAGATAGGAATTTGGGGTTTTCATGAGCTGTATGCCAAAATCATCAATATTAAAACAATAAAAGGCTTGAACTACTTCAGTTGTGTGTATTTGGATCTAAAATATATGAAAGTCTATGGTTTATCAGTACATTACAAAAAATAATGAACTTTATCACAATATGCTAATTTTTTGAGAAGATCCTGTATACAAGCAACATCTTAATATCCAAGCTCAGAATGTATATACAGTATGCATCACCAGGGGCGTTCCTAGGATCCTTGGAGATTGGGGGCACCTGTGGGCACTAGGTGGGTAGTATTTGCCGCCGTGCGCGCATATACTCCCCACTTAATGGGCGTGGCCATGCAGTGAGTGGGCGTAGCCATGAGTGGGGCCAAATGTACATGAACTTAGCAGCGGTGTAAGCTACAGGTAAAGGGCCTGCCCATCGAAATATTGGATGGAGCCCCTTGTCCTTTATTTAGATAATTTACAATCAGTATAGGCATAGACCAAAGATGTATACGCACATACAATTTTGATTAGTCAATCACTGACCAATTTTACCACCCCCATGCAGTAAGTGGGCCAACAGACAATGAATTTGATGAACAGAGCTAAAACTAGCTAATCAAAATTGTATGTATGTACCAGGCTTTACAGCTAATACAGGGATCAGCATACAATACAGCTGGTTTACAATCAGTAAAGGCACAGAGTAACACCTTACACTGTACACACTGGAGGTAGATCAGCACACAGTGCAGGCACTAGAGAACAGCTTATATTGTACATACTTTAGGCAGCAGAGATCAGCACACTGCAGCTAACGCGCCGAAAAATATGAGGGTTACGTTGTGAGGCGCACTGAAAAATGGGTGTGGCCATGGACCAGAATGTGGGTGTGGTCACGGGTGGAGACAAATTTACATGAACCTAGCAATGGTGGGACATTAGATTAGGACAGTGGTGGCGAACCTTTTGGAGGCCGAGTGTCCAAATTGCAACCCAAAAGTCTCTTATCTATCGCAAAGTGGCAACAGCAATTTAAACTAAATACTGTACAAATGTTTTAACTCATACATGAACATTATGGAAAAACAATTTCATCAATCCTACTCCTGAAAAAATGTATTTTTTTTTAGAACCTCACAGTTTTACTTTCTGTTTTAAAAAGCTAAAAAAGTAGGTTTATTGCTATTGTCTCATATGATGATGATTCCGCTTTTCCCATAGTCTCGCAGTTAGCAATCATGTGACCCCCAACAAGACAAATTCAGCAATCATGAGGCCTCCAACAAGACAAATTCAGCAATCTTGAGGCCCCCAACAAATCATGAGGCCCCCAACAAGACAAATTCAGCAATCATGAGGCCCCCAACAAGACAAATTCAGCAGTCATAAGGCACATAAATAGACAGCTTTTCACATAAATAGGCAGAATGCCCCCTTAATATGGTAGACACCTCTTACCTGGCTTCTGAATTCTCCTCTACTGGCTGCTGTGCCTGGTAATACTGTTTTTGGCTGGATTGGGGATGATGTGTGGGCTGAAAGGCCTGGCAGTGATTCTGTGGCCGGGTTGGCTGGCGGTGATGCTGTGGCTGGGTTGGCTGGCGGTGATGCTGTAACCTGGCTGGCGGTAATGCTGGGCTGTGCTTGGCTGGTTGCAGTAAATGCTGGCCTGACTGGTGGTGATGCTGTGGCCTTTTTGACAGTGATTCTGGGATGGTTGGCTGGTGGTGATGCTGGGCTGGCTGGCCTGGATAGTTTAGGTAGTGACAGGTGTCCTCTAGTTAAGGTAGAACCAGGAGTCCCCCAGTTCAGGAAGTGACAGGAGCCCCCCAGTTCAGGTAGTGACGGGAGCCCCCCAGCTCATTTAGTGACAGGAGCCCCCCAGTGTATGTAGTGACAGGTGCCCCCCAGTTCAGGTAGTGACAGAGACCCCCCCACTGTATGTAGTGACAGGAGCCCCCAGTTTATGTAGAGACAGGAGCCCCCCAGTCTAGGTAGTGACAGGCGCCCCCCCCCCCCCCCCAGTTTAGGTAGTGAGTGTCAGGGACCCACAGGTTAGGTAGTGAGTGACAGGGACCCCCAGGTTAGGTAGTGACAGGGACCCCCATGTTAGGTAGTGAGTGACAGGCACCCCCATGTTAGGTAGTGAGTGACAGGGCACCCCAGGTTAGGTAGTGAGTGACAGGGACCCCAGGTTAGGTAGTGACAGGGACCCCCAGGTTAGGTATTGAGTGACAGCTGCCCCCTAGATTAGGTAGTGAGTGACAGGTGCCCCCCTGGTTAGGTAGTGAATGACAGGGACCCCAGGTTAGGTAGTGAGTGACAGGCATGCCCCAGGTTAGGTAGTGAGTGACAGGCGCCCCCCAGGTTAGGTAGTGAGTGACAGGGACCCCCATGTTAGGTAGTGAGTGACAGGGATCTCCAGGTTAGGTAGTGAGTCACAGGCGCCCCCCAGGTTAGGTAGTGAGTGACAGGCGCCCCCCAGGTTAGGTAGTGAGTGACAAGGACCCCCAGGTTACATAGTGAGAGACAGGCGCCCCCCAGGTTAGGTAGTGACAGTGACCCCCAGTTAGGTAGTGAGTGACAGGCGCCCCCCAGGTTACGTAGTGACAGGGACCCCCAGTTAGGTAGTGAGTGACAGGCGCCCCCTCACCTGACAGCCAGCAACAGCATCAGACCTCAATCAGCGGGCGACCCGACCAGTTAGAGCAGGCGCACCACGCTGTATATGCGGAAGTGATGTCACTTCCGCATATCAGTGCGGTGTCTGCTAGGTCCTAGCGCCCGCACTAGTGGTCGCCCGCTGATCGAGGTCTGACGCTGCTGGCTATCTGGCAGCGGGCAGCCAGGGGTACAGCGGGGCTGCCGGGGCATCCCTAGAAATAGATTGGGGGCACCCCAGGACATGTTGGGGGCACGGGCCCCCCTAAAATAAGGCTAGCGACGCCCCTGTGCGTCACATCATCACAACTGATCTGATGGTTCTTCTGCCTTTCACACTGCAGGATAGTACTTACCGTAATCTGAGTGTTGGGACTTAACACATACCTCCCAACGTTTTGAGATAATAAAGAGGGACACTTAAGCCACACCCTCGCCACCTCGCCATACCTCTAATAATGCCCTTATATAATTATAAGAAAAATATGTTGTTTTATAAATCAAACCACACAGGTACTTTCTATACTGGTTCCTTTTCCTTCATATTAACGTTTGAAAATAAGAAATATATAATTGTAAAGGATGGAAATAAAGTTTAGAGTCAAACACATTTTTCAGTAGAAAAATACATATACGGTATGTACATGAGTCATAAAAGAGGGACACATTTAGAAGAAAGAGGGACAGGGGGATTGGGTTGCCAGAGAGGGACTGTTCCTCCTAGAAAGGGACATTTGGGAACTATGTGTACAATGTCAAATTTCCATGAAAAGTAGGCAAAAGTAACTGTCACTGGATAAGTTATTTGTTAGCAATGATTCTGTTAGTTATAGTCAATATCTTTTTTACATTTTTACTTTATACAGTACAGTACAGTACTTTGTATAAAATAATTTTCTACAAATGCATACCTCCCATCTTTTGGAGCCAGGAAAAGGGACACTAAGACACACCCCTGCCACACCTTTAACCACATCCCACTTATTTTAAAACCACACCCCTCCCCTATACAGTTTCCCCCTCCATCCTATGCAAATATTAGAGCATAGAGCGATGGTAGGCAAGCTATTTAAAGAATAATTACAGCAAAGGATATAAATTAGCGTAAACGGCTCTACATGAAGAGTTATGAATATATTAAATAAGAAAATAAAGATTGAAATGTGCAAAATATTATATTCTTTATTTCTGTCCAAAAACTTCACATATCAGAAATGTTAACACGGTGCCTACAAGTGCATAACTCTAGTCCCAGGACTGTAAATGCATAAAATCACACAACTATCCCTAATTAAGGATCTTGTATCACAATATGGGTTATTTATAAAAGCAATAACACAGAGGAATGCAACCAATATGATTGATACATACAGGATTTCTAGCACTGCACAAGCATATTGAAAGATAAGATATCCACCTCACTATTCAGATGCTCTGTGACCAGAAAGCCACGGTAGAGATCCCTGTCTCACTCTCTCTCAACTTGAAAGACATTCCTTGCTGTCTTATGCTGTTGTGCTGCTGATGAAGTTCAATGTGAGGCAAAGCTGCAGAGTGTGATGTGATGCATGTATTGCAATGTTCTCTGCAAAGACTCTGGGCAGTAAAACAGTTAACTGAAAACGCTCCTGCTCTGTGAAGAGGTCGGGACATTTGACCAATGCCCCGTGATGACGTCATAGAGGCTGCAAATCGTTAGTGCCACGGAGAAACCGTGACACTTGGCCGGTCTGCAAATGTGTTTGATTGTGGAGCAAATCATTTGAGTTTCAATTAAAGGGAAGGTTCAAGCAAAATAAATAATGAGTTTCCTGGTTCAATTTATGCATTGAACCAGTAATGCGTAAAAATGTACGTGTTAATGTTCCTGCACTAGCGGGAATGTGTAAAAATGTACGAAATGTGTCCCGCCGACCTCCGAGGTCGGCAAGCTGCCAGCGGGGGACTGGAGCAGCAGTGAGTGACTACGAGGGCACAGGATGGCTGCATGGGGCTGGTAGAAGCCCCAGGTAAGTGAAACTCCTTTTTTTAATTTGCTTGAACCTTCACTTTAATCCTTATGGGGAAATTTGCTTTGGTATAAGAGTGCTTTGGATTACAAGCATGCTTCAGTATTAAATAAAGCTTGCAAACCAAAGTTCCGCTGCAATTAGAATATGAACACTGCAATGCCCTCTGTCCATATCCTTCAGTATACAATCTTATTCTTTGTGGACTTAATACAAAATGAACTAAAGTCATGAAAGAAACTGAAATTCAATGTACAAGATAATCTGTCTTTCCAAAATTATCTTATATAGGTAAATAATAATTCCTAATCTGCTGCAGTGTATAACCATTTATGACAATGTAATAGACAGATGAATGACAGTAATTGTTTCAATGTCGCCACTTCAAAGGATTCTGGGAAAGCAAGGTTAGCACATTAGACTGATAGCTGCTACCGTCGCATCTGTCACAGAATACAGCTTTGTACAAACCTGCTAGATGGTTCTTGGCCGAGGTGGCTGGTTCAGGCCACCTCTGCGAGAATCTATTGTGTGTACAATGGCCCCGGTCCCTCTTGGAACATCTGCGAGCGATCCATCTGGCAGATCGGCTTAGTGAATTGTTCTCTCCCTTACCCTCTGTGCCGCTACGTCATGTTTGTAGGCCCTCCTCCCCCTACATAGCAATAGAACGCTTCAGGCTGGCAACACATCTGTACAGCCAAATATCCAAGAAAGGATATGCACGACCTTTTCTGCATATTTGGATTGATATTGTGGTGAAACACCTCCCACAAGAAACTCTTGAGTACGTACTCCTGGCAGTTTCCTGTCTGTGAGCCTTGCTGCATTGTGGGAAATAGCTGTTTACAGCTGTTTCCAACTGCCAAAACAGCATGCAGCAGCTACATCACCTGCCAACAGTAAAAATGTCACCATGTAATAAATGTAAGAATGTAAGAATGTAAATCAGGGATTTAAAAGATTTTACAATGGGCAAACACTGACTAAATCATTTATACAAAATTATTGTAAAAATGAAGCACTTTTTTATTACATTATTTTCACTGGAGTTACTCTTTAAGTAGCTAACTTTTTACAATTTCAGCCACCTCAGGTTCTCTTTAGAGAGTCTGAAGCCTTCTAAAAATCCTCTTTTTATTTACGTTTTTGTAGCAAATACGAGCGGTGATCCAATCTCAATCTTATGTATATGCTCCACCAGCAGCTCAGGATCAACCACATCCACAATCGGTCTCAGAAGTAAAAAGTACATAAATCCACAGCGCTTGGTGCTCAGAGCGGCATCTGTAGTCTCACCACAGTGCTCAAGAAACAATAGTTCACAGTGACCATCACCAAAAACAAATCAACAGGTCACTTCTCCATCCAGTCAAATAATCATATTTATTTGTGTTTTAAAAAAACATCACATATACGAGGACTTACTTCCAGGGTCCTTTTCACAGGGACCCTTAGTAGATAAAAGCCTGTAGTGTATCACAATACACATATATCCAAAACGATCTCAAATAGATGTCAGATAGATTGCCCAGGTTCCCTGATGACGGCGCAAGGCCGAAACTGGTCGGACCTGGAGACTGGGCAATCTATCTGACATCTATTTGAGATCGTTTTGGATATATGTGTACTGTGATACACTACAGGCTTTTATCTACTAAGGGTCCCCGTGAAAAGGACCCTGGAAGTAAGTCCTCATATATGTGATGTTTTTTAAAACACAAATAAATATGCTTATTGTGTGACCTGTTGATTTGTTTTTGGTGATGGTCACTGTGAACTATTGTTTCTTGAGCACTGTGGTGAGATTACAGATGCTCCTCTTTTTATTTGACATTTATCTTCAGCAATATCAGCAGTGCTAAAACGCTGCATTCCCGTGGCAGAACTATGTCATTAAACCCCCCAAATACAGGGGCAAAATTCCACGAAATTTTGCTGCCCGGGGAGGCAGAGCTTAGTGCTGTAGCTCTGCCTCCATTAGCGTCAATCCCCGCTGATTGCCGTCTCTCCCCGCCCCTCTCAGTGAAAGAAGACTGAGAGGGGTGAGGAGAGGTGGGGATTGACGCGAGTAGAGTCAGAGCTACAGCACAAAGCTCTGCCTCTACCAGGAAGCACTCCCCACATTTTGCCCCGGGGATTTTGGGGGTTTAATGACATCGTTCTGCCACGGGAATGCAGCGTTTTAGCACTGCTGATATTGCTGAAGGTAAATGTCAAATAAAAAGAGGATTTTTAGAAGGCTTCAGATTCTCTTTAAGTGTAGGAATCATATTATCACCTTTTCTCCTTATGTCCTTTTCTGGAATAGAGGCAGTAGCGCAGCAATAGAGGATGCAGCAGTAACAACCGCACCAGGGCCCCTGGACTTAAGGGACCCATTAGAGCCTCGCCATCAACTGCTGTACAGTATTAGTTTTTAACTGTCGCAGATCTGCCAATAATTGCCTCCTGTACATGGGGTTGATTCACTAACCTTAACGCGCTTGGACAGCAAGAGTTATATCACCTTGTGCGTGCTAATAAACTAGTGCGACTTAATGACATCACTGTGTGCGCTAGGCGCTCTAAAGGCAGCATGCCATGCGTAACTAAGCAACGGCGGATACTTACAATAGCCATGCGGTAGTGATATATCGCTACTGCGATACTTCACTAGGGGGCCGCTACTATGTAAATTAGCATAGTAGCAGCCGCCCTAGTGAAGTATCGCAGTATATCTTCAAATGAGGCAAATTTCCTGTTGCCCCTAATGATTGTCTGCTAATATTTCTTTTATTAGTTATGTTTGTTGGCGCACGTGCATTCTAGATTTCCAAATGTATATTGCTGATATTTGTAAGAAGGGAAGAGTATTATCCTATATATCGCAATAGTATGAATTGTGAGTGGTAAACAATCTGTTGTGAATTATGGGCAAGTACCCGTAAAAACTCGTTATCATACTTGTTTTGTGAGAGGTACACACACACACACACACACACACACACACACACACACACACACACACACACACACACACACACACACACACACACACACACACACACACACACACACACACACACACACACACACACACACACACACACACACACACACACACACACACACACACACACACACACACACACACACACACTTTTTTTTTTTTATAGATATAAACAGAACATAGCTCTAGGTCCACTTCCCACATTGGGGGGCACCTCCCAGGAGGTAGTACACTTTGTAGCCCCTCCACTACAGAGCCATCCAGGAGAGCGATCATCCAGCATCCAGTTTCATCTGGTCTAACCAAGCGGGATTCTCCCACAGGCGTATACATGGTTGCAAAGATTGCAACCCATCTTTGAGAGTATCATTTCTATACCCATACATTTGTGTTTTCCAAACTTAAAGGTACTGCACCATCGGGATCCCGGTCTCTCTTATTCTCTCTAGGAGGCGGTTACACCTTCCTAGAGACTATTGATACCGATCTATATGTTTTTCTACTGAAAAATGTGTTTAATATACTCTAAATGTTATTTATATAATTTAAATTCATATATTTCTTATTTTTAAATGTTAAAATGAAGGAGAACTACTGATGATAAAGGGGAACAGTGTAGTCTGAATTTTAAAACTCCATCTTTTGCTTCTGAATTCTTTCTGGTAACAGTAACTAGGGAAGTGTTGGGGGTGTGATTAGGGGCATGATTGGGGTGTGTCCTAAAGTGTCCCTATTTCTTATCTCAAAAAGTTGGGAGGTATGGAATAGAGGTGATGTGTGGTGACAACAAGGAATTGTCATCAGTTACTGTACATTCAGTGAGGCTGGTACAGGTGCATGTAGAGATGAGCGTAATGACCTAATTACGATTTTGCGAAATTTCGCGTAATTAGTGTAATTACGATTATGTCCGTAAGTACATAATCGTAATGAAGAAGGATTTCGCGAAATTTCGCGTAAGCGTAATTTTCACGTAATTTTCGCATTACAGTCGTATCATGCCGTAATTTCGCATTAAACGCTACCGTAATTTCGCGTTAAACCGTAACGCTCCGTATAATATAAAAAAGCCGCCGACTTTAAGGGTTAATAGCAAAGCCCCCTTAAATGCTAAGAGCCTCAAATTTGGAGAATATATTAAGGAGATCAGGAGGAATAAGAGGAAAAATTTTTTTTTCAAAAAGACCTTATAGTTTTTGAGAAAATCGATGTTAAGGTTTCAAAGGAAAAATGTAAACATTTAAAAACCCGCCGACTTTAACGGTTAATAGCAAAGCCTGCTTAAAGTTTAGGAACACCAAATTCCCAGGGTATATTAAGGGGATCAGTGGGAATAAGAGGAAAATTTTTTTTTTCAAAAAGACCTTATAGTTTTTGAGAAAATCGATTTTTAAGTTTCAAGGGCGAAAATGTCTTTTAAATGCGGAAAATGTCAGGTTTTTTTGCACAGGTAACAATAGTGTATTATTTTCATAGATTCCCCCAAGTGGGAAGAGTTTTACTTACTTCGTTCTGAGTGTGGGAAATATAAAAAAAAAACGACGTGGGGTCCCCCCTCCCAGACCTCTTTAACCCCTTGTCCCCCATGCAGGCTGGGATAGCCAGAATGCGGAGCACCGGCCGCGTGGGGCTCCGCACCCTGACTATACCAGTAGGGATGAGCGTAATGACCTAATTACGAATTTCCGAAATTTCGCGAAATTACTACAATTACGATTTTAGCAGTAATCGAAATTTCGTAATTTTCGCAAATTTTCGTAATTACGATTACGAAATTTAGTATTTTAAAGTTTGCAAAGGTTTCTATCCCTCTAGATGCCTAAAATGAATAACCAACCAATCCTCCTCCTCCCTCTCTCTCTCTCTCTCTCTCTCTCTCTCTCATTTGTAGTATTTCAAAACCATACTCACATTCATGACATGTCCAGGGATCAAACCCAGGCCAACCACATGGAAGACAGCTATGCTCACCACCATACCACCAAACACACACTAAATAGACTGCTAACCTAAATCTTACTTGTAGACAGTCATATGAGACACATGCTGGGTGCAGGGCTTTGTGATTGGACCATGCGATAGAGTGAGGTGCAAAAATGAAATCATGCCTAGCAGAGGATGGTTTCACAGTGCTAAATGCTAGGCTGGCTGTGGTGCAATTGGTTAGTGTGTCTGGCTGGTAACAGCAAGGTTACAGGTTCGATTCCATCCAGGCATGTCTTTTCCTTTTGCGTTCAACAGTTGTCCAAACAGAGCCAACAGAGCCCCAGATAGCCATGTAGAGTTAGGTCACAGCTAGCCTGGCTGTGGTGCAATTGGTTAGTGTGTCTGGCTGGTAACAGCAAGGTTACAGGTTCGATTCCATCCAGGCATGTCTTTTCCTTTTGCGTTCAACAGTTGTCCAAACAGAGCCAACAGAGCCCCAGATAGCCATGTAGAGTTAGGTCACAGCTAGCCTGGCTGTGGTGCAATTGGTTAGTGTGTCTGGCTGGTAACAGCAAGGTTACAGGTTTGATTCCATCCAGGCATGTCTTTTCCTTTTGCGTGCGCGCGCTGCGCCATTGAACCCCATGGGGTATTTTGCGTGCGTAAAACTTTACGCATGCAAAACTTTGTGCTCGGTGTTTGGACAACTGATGAACTCAAAAGGAAAAGACATGCCTGGATGGAATCGAACCTGTAACCTTGCTGTTACCAGCCAGACACACTAACCAATTGCACCACAGCCAGGCTAGCTGTGACCTAACTCTACATGGCTATCTGGGGCTCTGTTGGCTCTGTTTGGACAACTGTTGAACGCAAAAGGAAAAGACATGCCTGGATGGAATCGAACCTGTAACCTTGCTGTTACCAGCCAGACGCACTAACCAATTGCACCACAGCCAGCCTAGCATTTAGCATTGTGAAACCATCTTCTGCTAGGCATGATTTCATTTTTGCACCTCACTCTATCGCATGGTCCATGGTCCAATCACAAAGCCCTGCACCCAGCATGTGTCTCATATGACAGTCTACAAGTAAGATTTAGGTTAGCAGTCTATTTAGTGTGTGTTTGGTGGTATGGTGGTGAGCATAGCTGTCTTCCATGTGGTTGGCCTGGGTTTGATCCCTGGACATGTCATGAATGTGAGTATGGTTTTGAAATACTACAGATCTCTGGAGAGAGAGAGAGAGAGAGAGAGAGAGAGAGAGAGGGAGAGAGAGGGAGAGAGAGGGAGAGAGAGGGAGAGAGAGGGAGAGAGAGGGAGAGAGAGGGAGAGAGAGGGAGAGAGAGGGAGAGAGAGGGAGAGAGAGGGAGAGAGAGGGAGAGAGAGGGAGAGAGAGGGAGAGAGAGGGAGAGAGAGGGAGAGAGAGGGAGAGAGAGGACACGAAATTCGTCATTACGGGAGTGAAATTTCGATTACGAAATTGTAAATTACGATTTGAAAATTAATTACGAAATTACGAATTTGGGTCGTAATGTTAAATTTCGCATTCGTAATAAAAGCAGTTCGAAATTTCGAAAATTTCGCCTCATCTCTATATACCAGCCCGCATGGTCCATGGATTGGGGGGTCTCGGAAGGGGAGGGGCAGCCAAGCTTTCCCCTCCCCCTCCGAGCCCTTGTCCAATCCAAGGACAAGGGGCTCTTCTCCACCTCCGATGGGCGGTGGAGGTGGAGGCCGCGATTTCCTGGGGGGGAGGTTCATGGTGGAATCTGGGAGTCCCCTTTAAAAAGGGGTCCCCCAGATGCCCACCCCCCCCCTCCCAGGAGAAATGAGTATAGAGGTACTTGTACCCCATACCCATTTCCTTTAAGAGTTAAAGTAAATAAACACACAGACACTTAGAAAAAGTATTTTAATTGAACAAAAAACATAACCACGAAAAAAGTCCTTTAATATTCTTAATTAACCATTAATACTTACCTGTCCTTTTAAATAAATGATCCCTCGCAATATCCTCGGAAATGTTCTATCAGTTACAATGTAACAAAGTTATTACAATGTAACAACTTTGTTACATTGTAACTACGCCGCACCCGACGCCACTCGCCGCTCAGCCGCCGCATACGCGTCCGTGCAGGACGCTAAGTCCCCGCAGCTCCCGCTGTCCACCCGCCCACATCTGTCACCCACATGTCACCCACATGTGGGTGACATGTGGGTGACATGTGGGAGAGGCGGGGAGGGCAGCGGAGCCGGCGGGGACTTAGCGTCCTGCACGGACCCGACAGAGCTCTGAGCTATATAGCTCAGAGCTCTGAGAAGCATCTTTGTATTTGGGCTCCAAGGAGCCCCATTGGTCCTTAGCAGACCAATGGGGTTCCTTCAAATCAGAAGGAACCCCATTGGTCTGCTAAGGACCAATGGGGCTCCTTGGAGCCCAAATACAAAGATGCTTAGAGAGCTCTGAGCTATATAGCTCAGAGCTCTGTCGGGTCCGTGCGGCGGGTGAGCGGCGAGTGACGTCGGGTGCGGCGTAGTTACAATGTAACAAAGTTGTTACATTGTAATAACTTTGTTACATTGTAACTGATAGAACATTTCCGAGGATATTGCGTGGGATCATTTATTTAAAGGGACAGGTAAGTATTAATGGTTAATTAAGAATATTAAAGGACTTTTTTCGTGGTTATGTTTTTTGTTCAATTAAAATACTTTTTCTATGTGTTTGTGTGTTTATTTACTTTTAACTCTTAAAGGAAATGGGTAAGGGGTACAAGTACCTCTATACTCATTTCTCCTGGGAGGGGGGGTGGGCATCTGGGGGACCCCTTTTTAAAGGGGACTCCCAGATTCCACCATGAACCCCCCACCCAGGAAATCGCGGCCTCCACCTCCACCGCCCATCGGAGGTGGAGAAGAGCCCCTTGTCCTTGGATTGGACAAGGGCTCGGAGGGGGAGGGGAAAGCTTGGCTGCCCCTCCCCTTCCGAGACCCCCCAATCCATGGACCATGCGGGCTGGTATAGTCAGGGTGCGGAGCCCCACGCGGCCGGTGCTCCGCATTCTGGCTATCCCAGCCTGCATGGGGGACAAGGGGTTAAAGAGGTCTGGGAGGGGGGACCCCACGTCGTTTTTTTTTTATATTTCCCACACTCAGAACGAAGTAAGTAAAACTCTTCCCACTTGGGGGAATCTATGAAAATAATACACTATTGTTACCTGTGCAAAAAAAACGGACATTTTCCGCATTTAAAAGACATTTTTGCCCTTGAAACTTAAAAATCGATTTTCTCAAAAACTATAAGGTCTTTTTGAAAAAAAAAATTTTCCTCTTATTCCCACTGATCCCCTTAATATACCCTAGGAATTTGGTGTTCCTAAACTTTAAGCAGGCTTTGCTATTAACCGTTAAAGTCGGCGGGTTTTTAAATGTATACATTTTTCCTTTGAAACTTTAACATCGATTTTCTCAAAAACTATAAGGTCTTTTTGAAAAAAAATTTTTTCCTCTTATTCCTCCTGATCTCCTTAATATATTCTCCAAATTTGAGGCTCTTAGCATTTAAGGGGGCTTTGCTATTAACCCTTAAAGTCGGCGGCTTTTTTATATTATACGGAGCGTTACGGTTTAACGCGAAATTACGGTAGCGTTTAATGCGAAATTACGGCATGAACGAAACGCGAAATTTCGCGTTGAAAATTACGCTTACGGTATTTTCAATTACGATTTTAATGGCAATTTCGCTACGCTAATTTTGCATCGTAATCGCAAATTTCGCATGCGTAATTATAGTAATGCGAAATTACGAAAATTTCAGCTCAACTCTAGGTGCATGCCACTAACGTCACAGCAGCGTGCTGTGCACCTCGGATCAGCAGGAACATTTCAAAGCAGTCCTATGATCTGGCAATTACATGACGGTACGGTACGGTAAATTATAAGTAATGTTGTTTCTTTGAATGTCCAGTCACAGAAGTGTCCAGCTGTAAATATGCGTACCGTTGCTAAAGGTAAACTGTCAGAGTAGTTTCCCACGGGGACATTGCATTATAACGTGCGCATAATGCAACCAAAAACAGTGTTCGTGGAGGCATGTGATGTAATGCAGCGAAAGAAGCAACTGATCAATGTGTTCCTCCATTTACCAACATTACCAACACAGCTAATGAAGTATGAGCTGTTCATAGAGTTTGACTCATAAAACAGTGTCTGTTGCAACACAATGTGTTAGTACGAAAGTTTCCTAAAGTATAGAAGCTAGTTGCTGGGGTGACATAGACTTTGGGTCCCTCTTTGTGTTACCTTATACCAGTTGACTGGGAACAGGTGTGAAACCTGTAAAGGGTTAAAACATCTGCCTACCAGATCAGTGGCTCACTAACTCGAAGCTGTCAATTTAGGACGGACAGCGGGGACATTTTTTTTTCTTGTACCCTCAAATTTCATATTGTTGCAAAATTACGCATAATCATGAAATTATGGAGCATAATTACAGTTATGCACAAAATTATTCATGCGTTTGCCAGAAATTTTGCATAACAATTTTGGATTGCATTCGGGAATTTTGATGTGAAATTACGATTATGGACAATTCAAGCTCAACATTATTATACTCACAGGTATGCCCCCCTTAGGTGCCAGGTCCTTCAGGACATTTGACCTTTCTGACTCGGGAGGACAAAATCATATCATATGCTCACTCCTATCTGAATTATTCGCAAATACCTTGTCCTTTGTAGCCCGTTACACATACCTAGGAGTTCTGGTTCACCATGAGCTTGCTGGGTAGTTTGTAACTCTGGATGCTTCAAGTCCTGCCCCATAGAGCCACATTAATCCATGCCATGCACTAATGAGGATCAACCAAGCACGTTGGATTATTGTGGTTCAATTAACAAATTGACACATCATTGCATTCCAGCAGGTCTGGAGTTGTGCTTAGCTTAACTTCAAACTGAATCATCACAAATACCTTGTTTTAACCACTTCCCTACCACGCTATTTTGTGCTGATCGGTGCTGCGTGGGCTCTCCAGCCCGCAGCACCGATCAGCTAGCAGCCAGGCCGATCAGACTTCCCCCCTTTTTTCCCCACTAGGGGGATGTCCTGCTGGGGGGGGGTCTGATCGCCGCCGGCTGCTTGCGCTTGCGGGGGGGGGGGGCCTCTTCAAAGCCCCCCTCCGCAGCGCTTCCTGGCCTCCTTCCCCTTCCCTCCCTCTCCCTCCCCCTGTGAGCGGCGCAGGACGGATTTCCGTCCTGCGCCTGATGGGATAGGCTTTAGCCTATCAGATGCCGGTGATCCCCGGCCAATCAGAGGCCGGGGATCACCGATCTCCTCTACGACGCTGCTGCGCAGCAGCGCCGTATACATGTAAACACCGGGGAAGGTCTTCCCCGTGTGTTTACATTTAGCCTGCGAGCCGCCGATCGGCTCGCAGGGTGTTCACGGAGACACCCTCCGGGAACTGACATGGAACGGCCGCTCATACGAGCGGCCGTTTCCATGGAATACACTTCAGGATTCAGGGGCGTGTATATACGCTCCGAGAATCCGGAAGTGGTTAATAAGGCAAACCTTGGTTTTCTATAGCATTTCAGTAAGAGGGCTTTTTGGTCCATTGTGGCCCCTTACACACTCCAATTAGTTCTGGTTCACCATTAGCTTGCTGGGAAGTCTGTGATTCAGGAGGAAAAGGTTTTTTTGTATAACCTTTGAAAAGGTGCCCATACACTGTGAGAGATTCTCTGACTCCCCAACAGATGCAAATCACCGTGATTGAATCTGCTCATGATTCACCAACATGCTTCACAATTGTAATTTCAATTGATTTGTAGCAGATATCGACAGCCATTACAAACCTGACACGGATGGTGTTTTTTTAGTGGCTGATTAGGAAGGGAGGGAGAAGCTAAGCCGGTGACGTGCATTTAGTGATGTCACTATATGTGCCGGTGTCATGTGGTACAGGCACTTGAGGTGACACCGGAGGAGGCCAGGATCTGCATCGGTGTGACAGTTGAGCCTTCAGCCGTTGAGGGGACACCATCTGTCATCGGATGTCAAACGCCATTACCGCCATGCACCCAATCAAGTTGTTGTGACCAAGATTTTACAGCATTCCCCATAGAGTCTTTCAACCGATTTTGGACAGAAATCGATCGAAAAATAGGTCAGGTGGCCATGTTGCAGCATCGATTCTCCTCCGATCTGATAAAATTATCGGATCAAGAGGTTGATCGGCCCATAAAATCGAGTGATGTATGGGCACCTTTAGCTTGATGCAGGATAAGAAGCATGCTAAGAATTTCAAAATATTGGAATTATATTTTTGGATTGTTGCCCAAACCAATTCTCATTTTTCCCTAGGATTCTAGCACCTTTTCTATAACATTCTCCCTAAGCACTAATTAGGTAGTAGTTCGGACTAGCTAATTACTGAATCAGCAACTAAAAGTTTTGACAAGCTAATTTCAACTTCTACCTCCTGTATAGGGCTAATGAGCCTATTAGGAGAATTACTGTTTGTCACACTTTTCTGTATTCACTCGTTGCATGGAGAACTGCATCCCTGGCTGGGATTCCATGGCATGGCACCTGCTTTTCAGCAAACTTCCCAATCTTCCTTCCTATCAGCAGCACACCATGGTCTCCATCCTCCTCTCCCATCAGCAGCACACCATGGTCCCCTTCCTCATCCCCCATCAGCAGCGTACCATCATCCCCATTCTCCTCCTTTCCCATCAGCTGCACACTGTGGTCCCCATCCTCCTCTCCCATCAGCAGCACACCATCATCCCCATCCTTCTCTCCCATCAATGGCACACCATCATGCCCATCCTCCTCTCCCATCAGCAGCACACCATGGTTTTCATCCTTCTCTCCCATCAACGGCACACTATGAACCCCATCCTTTTTTCCCATCAACGGCACACTATGAACCCCATCCTTTTTTCCCATCAACGGCACACTATGAACCCCATCCTCCTCTCCCATCAGCAGCACACCATCACCCCCATCCTCCTCTCCCATCACCAGCACACCATCATCCCCATCTTCCTCATCTCCCATCAGCAGCATACCATCATCCCCATCCTCCTCTCCCATCAGCAGCACACCATCATCCCCATTCTCCTCTCCCATCAGCAGCACATCATCAGCAGCACATCATCATCCCCATCCTCCTCTCCCATCAGCAGCACACCATCACCCCCATCCTCCTCTCCCATTAGCTGCACACCATCATCCCCATTCTCCTCTCCCATCAGCAGCACACTGTGGTCCCCATCCTCCTCTCATCAGCAGCACACCATCATCCACATCCTCCTCTCCCATCAGCATAACACCATCCTCCCCATCCTCCTCTCCCATCAGCAGAACACCATCATCCCAAGTCTCCTCTCCCATCAGCAGCACACCATGGTCCCCATCCTCCTCTCCCATCAGCAGAACACCATGGTCCCCATCCTCCTCTCCCATCAGCAGAACACCATCATCCCCATCCTCCTCTCCCATCAGCAGCACACAATGGTCCCCATCCTCCTCTCCCATCAGCAGCACACCATCACCCCCATCCTCCTCTCCCATCAGCTGCACACCATCACCCCCATCCTCCTCTCCCATCAGCAGCACACTGTGGTCCCCATCCTCCTCTCATCAGCAGCACACCATCATCCCCATCCTCCTCTCCCATCAGCAGAACACCATCATCCACATCCTCCTCTCCCATCAGCAGCACACCATCATCCCCATCCTCCTCTCCCATCAGCAGAGCACCATCATCCCCATCCTCCTGTCCCATCAGCAGAACACCATCATCCCCATCCTCCTGTCCCATCAGCAGCACACCACGGTCCCCATCCTCCTCTCCCATCAGCAGCATACCATCATCCCCATCCTCCTCTCCCATCAGCAGCACACCATCACCCCCATCCTCCTCTCCCATCAGCAGCACACCATCACCCCCATCCTCCTCTCCCATCAGCAGCACACCATCACCCCCATCCTCCTCTCCCATCAGCAGCACACCATCACCCCCATCCTCCTCTCCCATCAGCAGTGCACAATGGTTCCTTTCCTCATCTCCCATCAGCAGCATACCATGATCCCCATCCTCCTCTCCATCAGCAGCACACCATCATCCCCATCTTTCTCTCCCATCAGCAGCACACCATCATCCCCATCCTCCTCTCCCATCAGCAGCACACCATCATCCCCATCCTCCTCTCCCATCAGCAGCACACCATCATCCCCATCCTCCTCTCCCATCAGCTGCACACCATCATCCCCATCCTCCTCTCCCATCAGATGCACATGTGGTCCCTATCCTCCTCTCCCATCAGCAGCACACCATCACCCCCATCCACCTCTCCCATCAGCAGTGCACAATGGTTCCTTTCCTCATCTCCCATCAGCAGCATACCATGATCCCCATCCTCCTCTCCATCAGCAGCACACCATCATCCCCATCCTCCACTCCCATCAGCAGCACACCATCATCCCCATCCTCCTCTCCCATCAGCAGCACACCATCATCCCCATCCTCCTCTCCCATCAGCAGCACACCATCATCCCCATCCTCCTCTCCCATCAGCTGCACACCATCATCCCCATCCTCCTCTCCCATCAGCTGCACACGTGGTCCGTTTCCTCATCTCCCATCAGCAGCATACCATGATCCCCATCCTCCTCTCCATCAGCAGCAAACCATCATCCCCATCCTCCTCTCCCATCAGCAGCACACCATCATCCCCATCCTCCTCTCCCATCAGCAGCACACCATCATCCCCATCCTCCTCTCCCATCAGCAGCACACCATCATCCCTATCCTCCTCTCCCATCAGCAGCACACCATCATCCCTATCCTCCTCTCCCATCAGCTGCACACCATCATCCCCATCCTCCTCTCCCATCAGCAGCACACCATCATCCCCATCCTCCTCTCCCATCAGCAGCACACCATCATCCCCATCCTCCTCTCCCATCAGCAGCACACCATCATCCCCATCCTCCTCTCCCATCAGCAGCACACCATCATCCCCATCCTCCTCTCCCATCAGCTGCACACCATCATCCCCATCCTCCTCTCCCATCAGCTGCACACGTGGTCCCTATCCTCCTCTCCCATCAGCAGCACACCATGCCATGGAGCAGCTCCTGTTGCTGTTGCCTGGAGCCTCCTTGCTTTGACACAGGAACGTGGAGTCTCGTGCTGGAGATTTGGGCTGGCGATTAACCCTTGCAGGCTGCGTTGCAGTGCAGCTGGCGGCTGCTGGCAGGGAGGGGAGGGAAGAGAGGGAGGCAGGCATTAAGGCTCCGGGGAAATCTTTAAACTGTTCTCTCGCTCCCTCTCTCTCGCTTTCCCTCAATCCTTCCCCGATCAGTTTAAGCCACTTCAGTTGCAACAGCGGCAGTGTAGCTTACTATAGTGAACTGCCTGCCTGCCTATGCCAGCTCCGCTCCCTTGCCAAGCTGCTGCCGTCGCCCTCACCTATGCAGGCATGACTTTAGGATGTTAACCCCCTCGCTGGCTTTGCCTGGCTGGCACTTGGTGGATCCGCTCCGCAGAATACAATGCATGGGTCTGCCTGTCAGCTCATCCTTCTCCTGCTCCTCCATCTCCTCCGTACAGCTGGAGGGGAGGTATCTGCAGGTAATGTAACTTTGCTCTTATTCCATTCCTTTCTGAGTCTCTTTCTATGCATACTGGCTGATTAGTTGTACAGGGCTTTGTGTAAGAGTTGTTTTGCCTACTGTACGCTGTGTGTGCACATAGAGTGCCCCCTCATGTATACATTTTAATGCAGTCTTCTTAAACTAGTGGCTTTAAAAACAAATGGTTGTTTGAATGTTTTAAGAATGATCTATTCAGTTTGGTACTTTGAATATATCCAATACTGCTCAATCTATGTAGCAGAAGGGTAAAGTGAGCAAATATACTTTGAATGGATATTTTAGGCAGTCCCTCCTATTACTAGATCATATGGAATCATAGATTGTACCTTTAGTTGGCACCTTATGGCTGGTACTCACAATGCAATTTTACGGTCAGATCAATGGGTTGATTGATCATTTTCAGCATGTCCGATCTGCTCGGGATTGATTTTGTGCTGTAATGATCTGAAAATTGAAAGCAGATTGGACATACCAGAAATTATCAATCGAGTCGCCAAACAGACAGGAAAATTGCATGGTGTGCACCAACCTTAAAATCTCTGACTCTCAAAATCGATAAAATGATCGCAATTAATCAATTGCTAACTTCTCAGTTTCGTTTTTGGATAGATGCAATCCTTTTATCAGATGCAAACTACCTCTGAACTGTCGCAATTGAAATGTGTGTGGTCAGAAAAGTGCGTCTTAAAAGCAGCGTCATTTTTTTGTAGCCTTGCCTGATGCAGATGAGCTGATGGTTGGAGCTAGAAACCTCTACCTGCAGTTAGTCCAACAACATATTACCTACAGTAACTTTTGTTATTTTGCCATAAACACATATATAGATATAATCTTGAGCCATTCTTCCTGCGTCTACCTAACCTGCCACCAGTCCTGTGTACAGGCGGCGGAATTAGTTAAGTTACTAACTGCAATTTAGTTCAGCAATGAATGTGATGTGGGGGTTACAGTCTGTTCCTACCAGTTGCACTTTTTATAGACTAGAGGATATTAGATAACCAGGATATTGCTGACAATCTGGCTAGATCATGACAGGGTAGGGTTAGGCTATGTTGTTTATCTTGCTGATGTCATAATGTTGAACTAGGTTTAAGTAGTTTAGGCTGTACAGAAATGTCTATTATAGTCCTCTAACTAGATGTTATAGGGATCATTGGACTGAACCCTGCTGTGGTGATAGAGGATGCCACAAGTGTAGCTGATCAGGAATTAGGATAGGGTCAGATACTGCTTAGCAATGATCTGGCTACATGTTATCTGGACAGGTCAGGCTGTGCTTGGCTGTCTTATGTCCAGTGGACATTTTGATATTTTATCAGAATAGGATTGGACGCTTGCGGTTTAATGACTGCATGTTATCGCTGAGAATGAGCACAATGCTTTCTGTAGAAGTGATGGCATTCTTGTAGATAATCAATACATAGAATAGTTTGGGTCTCATGACTACACATTCTTGTTAATAATTGACTGGGTGTTATTAGGGTGAGTCATGTCATCCCCCGAGGTCATCAGTTCAGGATCAAACAGTTTGGGGTCCTATAGAAACGCTCGGCAGTCCCACAACTCCACATTAGACAGCGCTTTCTACATAGATGAGCAATGTCACAAGAACCGTAGATGATCAGGACAGGATCAGACAGTGCTAAGCTTTTTCTATGCAATTTCCATTAATCTGCCTACATATTATGAAAAGGGCTAGCGCTGGATTCCACATAATGCTAATTGACTGGCTTATCAGGAGAGGATCGGACAATGATGCTTTCTGTATAATGTCCAGCCAGACCGCCAGCTGGACAGCACTGGGGACTGTGTATGAAATATCCTTTCAGCTGTACACTAAAATACTGTGCTTATGGTAATGGGACTTTTTTTTTTGCCTCTGCGTAATAAGAATATGAGACACTGAATGCCAATGTGTTTAACTTGTTTATATGAAGCGTTTACTGGCTTGTGAATGATGTCATAATCACAGCTGTTAATCTGGTATATTTTAGTAATATTTGTAATGAGCGTGCCTGTATATCATTTGTCTTTCCCCTCATTGTGGATAGAAGAGAGGGAAATGCTATGCCCCTGTTCTGTTCCCTTTTCTTAGGAAGGGCAGCTTAGTAGGGGATTGCCAGAGTTCCAGACTTGGACTGCAGCAAGGTCTTTAACAGAGAAGGAAGTTACAGTAACTTAGAGAACAGAGATAGCTGTGATCTCATGGAGCCGCGAGTCAGTGTGGTGTAGGTATTCCTACAAGGCAGGCATTCAGTCTCGGAATGCTCACGCAGAAATAATGAGGCACAGGGGAAGGTGGAGGTATTTAGGGTTACACAAAGCTCACCAGACAAAAAAATGGGTGGTAGTTTAACAAATGCAGACACAGCTGAAAGAGCTCTGGTTTCCATGGCCAATGTGCTAGATGTTTTCCTATGTACCATAGCATGGCCAGCAGCTTCACTCACTGCAGGGACAACAGAGCAGGACTCCTAGGGTTTGCTGGACCATGTGTGGCGGGTAACTGAGAAATACTTCTGCAGGTGACTCCACTGCCAATTCAATGCACAAACATACCTATCAACAATAGCTTATTGTTGTCCTTGACAATCACTCCTGATCTGCTTGGATGATCAACTATTATCCATATCCAACAATGGCATTTAGTAGTCCACCTGCCAGATCACTAAATGGCCAACCTCTGCTACTCTGTCTATTCTCCAACTTTTACCCCACTTCTCCTCGCCATACAACAGAACTGGCTGCTCAGTTTTTGCCCAGCCGCGTGTCTGTGCAGGCATTGTTTCTAAAACTGCTATCCAAAATGATCATTAACGATCGCCTTTAGAATATCTTGCGCTAAACACGTCAGAGCAAAGTGTCAGATGCAAAGCAAACATTGCTTGAGGCTACTTACAGATGTGATCATTAATTGCAGTCACTATTGGATGTCTGTATGCTCTTTATGCTTAGTTCACATGCATTTTTGTTTTTATATATGAGTGCACTTTAACACTCATTAAGTCAGTGTTTCTCAAACCTGTCCTCATGGCTTCCCAATGGTGCATGTTTTGCAGGCAACCTCACCTATGCACAGGTGGAGTAATTAGTGTCCAAGTTAGGTGGATTCCATGTAGCTGAGACACTAATTACCCCACCTGTGCATAGGTAAGGTTACCTGCAAAACATGCACCGTTGTGGAGTCAGAAGGACAGGTTTGAGAAACCCTGCATTTAAGTGTTTGTATGCATTCATATGTGTTTGTATTGGTACTAAGCCGTTTGTGTTTTGATGCCCATCCATGTGTTTGTAAGCACTTTTTCCCGTTTGTTGTTTAGCGTCTTCACATAGGGGATGCCATGTCTACTTTGACACTCAAAAATGTTGCACCCCACAAACACCATCTTATCCTTACCCCCACTGATTTCCCTTGGCTGACTCTAGTTGGGGAGAAAGAGGGATCCACTTTATTGCTTTGTTTTTACTGTTCAACTGCTATAGATTACCACTACCCCTTCTATACAGAATGTTCACTGGGCTGTTTGATTGTCTTCGACATTTACTGCGATCTAAAATGTGTATTTAACTGAAGGCTAGACCGTCTTCAGAGTGGGAGAATATGCAATCTACTGCTTCCCTCAAGACTGGAGGCATTAGGGACCTAGGCTATCATTGGTCTCCTCCTCCTCTGCTAAGCAGAATGCTTATAGAAGAGTTACGCTGGCCATACACTGGTCGATGTGACCAACAGATTTCTCTCAGATCATAATCTGATCACAGCGGGGTCTATCTGATCAAATCCCTCCACACACTTCACTTAAGGTAGTTTTTTAATAGATTTCAGCGTAATGGAACAAATAATCAAATCAGCTGGATAGCAACAGGAACCCTTGGGAACTGTTTGGCCACCTTTATTTAGACTGTGCCTCACTACTGACTACCAACTAAGTTGCATGTATAGCTTAAAGGACAACTGAAGATAGAGGAATATGGAGGCTGCCATGTTTATTTCCTTTTAAGCTATACCAGTTGCCTGGCAGCCCTGCTGATCCTCTGCCTCTAATACTATTAGCCATAGCCCCTGAACAAGCATGCAGCAGATCAGGTGTTTCTGATTTTAAAGCCAGATCTGACAAGACTAGCTGCATGCTTGTTTCTGGTGTTATTCAGATATTACTGCAGAGAAATAGACCAGCAGGGCTGCAAGGCAACTGGTATTGATTAAAAGGAAATAAATATGGCAGCCTCCGTATACCTCTTACTTCAGTTCCCCTTTAAAGCCTGGTGACCATTATGGATTTCTGAAGAGCCGCTTTGCAGACACACTGCTAGTTTAGATTAGCTCTGTCATAAGAGGACAGTAAGTAATCCACTAGTTTGTATTTATCCATGCAGTTGCTATTGTCTCCCTCAAGATGTGCATTTTTGCACATTATTTTAATAAAAATCACTCTAAAAATGGTACAGGGAGTACGTTTTCTATTATGTTAAAATCGCAATGCTGCAGTGAGAATACCCTCATAGGGTGACACTGCTTTAGCGCAATCGCGCATAGTGTGAACCAGCCAAGTGGTTAAATCCATGTGTTGTTTCACAGCTGAAAACCTGATTGGTTTCTCTGGGCAAATGCACCACTTTTTGCTACAGTTTTCTCTGCAACCATCTTTATAAAATAGCATTTTCTCATCACCAAGAAACAAATCTGAATCAGGAAGGGACTAAAATGCTCCAGTAAAACTGACTGATGTTTTGCTTTCTCATAATAAATGACTCCTAAAGGCAATTTCACTCTTTGGTGCCATATTGCCATAAACCTGTATCTGTATTGCACAAGTCATTTGTAATTTGCCTACAAGTAAGCCCAAATTACACTTTTTTGTAACCATGACAACTGTACCCTGTTTGGAGTATTATTATTATGGAGTATTTATATAGCACTGACATATTCTGCAGCGATTTACATCGTATATATATATATATATATATATATATATATATATATATATATATATATATATATATATATATATATATATATATATATATATATATATAGTCTTGTGACTAACTGTCCCTAGGAGGAGCTCTCAATCTAATCCCTACCATAGTCATATGTCTATGTATGTATTGTAGTCTAGGGCCAAATTTAGGGGGAAGCCTATTAACTTATCTGTATGTTTTTGGGATGTGGGAGGAGACTGGAGTGCCTGGAGTAAACCCACACAGACACGGAGAACGTGCAAACTCCTTGCAGATCTTGGACTGGGTGGGATTTGAACTGGGACCTAGCGCTGCAAGACAAGAGTGCTATCCACTAGGCCACAGTGTCCATCCATAAACCTCAGTCTTGCTGCATGATCAGCTTAGAGCCAGATTGATTGTCAGTAATTCAGTGATCAGCAGCAAACTCTACCAGTTTCTGTTAGGAATGCTGTGGAATGTGTGTTTTATAGGCACATAAAAACAAAGGAAGCTGTTAAAAGGTTTGCCATTGATTCTTGCGATATAGAGTTGAAATTAACAGATTGGGTGTTTTGTTTTGTGTTTCAAGAAATATGGAAATTTCTTTTAAGATACCCACAAATGGGAGATAATTGTTGCCTCGATCTGTTGGACTAAATTTAACTTGAGTACACACAAAATCCCAGTGCCTTGGGCAACAGTTCTTGGCTAAGTGCTGTACAGACACATTGCTTGGTTGCAAGCCTTGTAACATGTTCTGTTGCTATGGAGAGGGAAGGAGAGATGAGGACACAGTTTCTCGTGGGCAGGGTAAGGTTGGAGAACAGTGTGCTGGGACGGTCAGGCACTCAAGATCTTTCTTGTGATCCGTTATGACGGTCTTTCAAAATGCACACGCATCATCATTCATTGGCCGTCTGTAAGGGCTCGTTTCCACTAGTGCGGCGTGCGTCTGCGAGACGCACGCCGACACTGAGCGGGTGGGCAGGATCGCAGGCGACTCCCATCAGCCGTGCCGCTGCGAATTCTGCAGAGGGTTCCAGCCGTATCGCTACAGCAAGCGATTCGGCCGGCGGCACCATTCTCCCCTATGGCAGAGTTTCCCCGTGTGATTCATGTGCGGGGAAACTCTGCGGAATCGCGGCGGTTTCCACCCTAGTGGAAACGGGCCCTAACTGTTGTTTACTGCTTTTCCTTTAAGCTCAGTTTTAGACCTGATTTTTTGCATTTCGGCGCGATGCCATGCTCCTGCCGCATCCCACCGCAGCGCAAAAAATGACAAACATATGACCCTGAGGCAGAGTGTGCCAACAAGGTCATATGCATAGTGCCTCTTAGTGACGTTCTCCCTGCTAGACAGGAAGTACATCACTGGGATTCCTGTCAGCCTGCGCATGCGCACCCTGTTGCTCTGCGATCCATCTTTCATACTTACTGTATTGCCCATTGACTTCCATCGAGATTGTGGCAGGAAGAACTTTTCTGAGGCAGCACAATGTGATAAGTGTGCTAGGCCCCATTGACTTGCATTGCTGTTGCGTTACCCTGCGGTGAAATAACGTAACGCACACTTGCAATGCCAGTGTAAAATGGGCCATAAAGATAGTTACAGTATATGATGTTGTTTATAACGATATACATTAATCTGCAATTTTGACAAATGAGATCTTGCCGTGACCCTTCAGTGCTCTGTTGCTATACAATGTGGTTCTGCAGAGGAATGAGTATCCACCTCCTGCTCCAGCTTTTCTGTATGTTATAACAAATAGAATCTAAACTAAGGATAACAACTAAACCATTTATGCAGCAAGTCCATTTCACGTATTAGCACTTTTTTTTTTCTTCTAGGGGGGAAAAAATGACAGGCATGTTTAAATCGGGCTACTGCTAATTTTTCCACGACATCTGTTGGAAATGTTACGTGATCCTCTTTATGAGATGGCGTAGACTCTGCATATCTGGCAGCAGAAAGGGTGGGAAAGGGTATTTAGATACATGGGTGTAAAGTAGAGGCACGTGTGCCATCAGTCACCCAAGGACTAGTATATGACTCTTAGTGATTCCAGGATCTGGTTAGAGGCTAGCCACACCCCCCTCCACACTGGGGATGATGACCAATTTAGCTTCAAAGCTGAATGCTGAACGGATGCTCTGAGTCGTATTGTGCACGAGCACAGCTGACTGGCATGGCTGGGTGCGAGAGTGTGTGTGTGTTGTGTGTCTTACACTGCTATTTCTGGAACTAGGAGTGCGAGACACACTTGTGCCGGCTACATACCCCGCAATCCAAAGGAGTGTGCCAGGAGTGTGACACGTGTGTGCGCTTAAACACTGTGCTTAAAGAATCTCTGTAATCCGCAAAGAATGCCCCTACAGAAGCCCTGCGGTATCCCAAGCATTGATCCTCTGGTTTCAAAGAGAATGCTTCGCATAGTGTTACTGGGTGCATAAATGCACCTAACAAGGCTCAGAATTTAACTCCAAGTCTACATAGAAACATTAGATGTACATCTCTTGATTTCAGCATTATTTTTTTATCTTACGTTCCTGAATAATGTCAGCAAGGTTTCCCCAACCTGGTCTAAACCTCCTGAATTCTGGCTTCAACAATTAATGGCTGCTGAACCTACTACAGTGGTGTCCAATTTGTACCTATTACATTGCAAAGCATGATTGGAACTGATAGTAGTATCTGGAGAGAAGTGGTTTGGTCCTTATGAACCAGAGCTCAGCCACTCCCCTTAGAGACTAGGATTTTGACTGACGGTATGCAGTAGCCTGAAAACCCTGCCCCATCCTAGCCTGGCGAGTGACAGGGGCATATGTATACAGACACCTTTCCCTCATAGGTAGCATGAAGTTTTCTAATCAGTTTGTGTTACAGTAGCTCCTCTCTGGAATTGATCCATGCAGGATATCCTTCATCCACTATTCAAATCAATAAGCTTTGGGGGTTCCTATGACCCTTTTACTGGTTCACTGGTTGTCTTCTCTTGGACCACTTTTGGTTGTTCCTAAGTATATACTGAGAACATCACACAAGACCTGCCACTTTGGAGATTTTCTGACCCAGTCATCTAGCCATCACAATGTAATCCTTGTCCATTTGTTAGGTCCTTACACTTGCCCTATATTCCTGATTCCAATACACTGCTTTCAAAAACTGATATAACCCACCCCATTGTAATACTACAATCAATGTTGACCACTTCACCTGTCTGTGATTTTATTGTTGCGATTGACTATGGCAAATTTGTGTTAGCAGACCATACATGTAATTCCAACTGTAATTCCACACACACACACACACACACACACACACACACACACACACACACACACACACACACACACACACACACACACACACACACACACACACACACACACACACACACACACACACACACACACACACACACACACACACACACACACACAGAGACACACACACACACACAGAGACACACACACACAGACACACACACACAGACACACGCACGCACGCTAAATCCCAGAATCTTGGTAGGGTACCTAATCTAGACAAGACACAGAACAATGATATTGCGCTTTCCGGGTGGATTCAGCCACTGCACATTCCACATGTGACCGGGATCATTAGGGAGCCTTGCCCAAAGACTCCTTACTGTTTTATGAACTGGCTTAAGCTGGGATTCCAACCCTGTTCAAAGGCTCAAATTCTACATCAAAGGGCACAGCCATAACCAGTACTCTATCCAGGTGACCTGGAAAAAATCTACACATGCTCATTAACAGTACAATCTCCTAAATGATCAATCATATGATCGATTAGATCAGGTACAATTGTTCTATTAATCATTTTGTCCATTCAAATTTTGGAACAATTATTGTAGTCTGATCAGATTGCTTATCGTTTTCCCCTCCGTGGGCACAAACAATCATTTCCAATCAATCACAATGATGGGATTGGAAAACAAAAGTTTGCTTTCCTAAAACAGAAAGAATTTGCGATAATTCAGGTTGGAGTGAACTTGAGATGTCTCCCAGGGCATCACGGCTGAATATATGCAAATTAACCATTGTACCCTTAGAAGCTAAACACACCTCCAGAACCGCTGGAATGCAATGTTGTGTCAGCTTGTTAATTAGTACAGAGCCGTAATAATCCAACATGCATACAGACTGTTTCGGATTGTTTGATCCTCATCAGTACATGGCATGGATTAATTTGGCTCTATGGAGTAGGGCTTGTAAAACTGGGGAATTGTTCAGGAAATTGGATAGTTGTTGGGCACCTTTAGTTGACTGCAGAGAACCAAGCCGATCAATTTTGAATAAAAAGATATCTGAGAATGTGAATCGAACACCCTTTATCTGATCCCTGAATCTTTGTAAAATCAGCATAGCACTGGAGTTGTATGGGAGGCAAAATCCCTCAGAGCAACCTACAGCTGCCTGCTCACTCTCAGTGGGTAACACTCCATAGTTAGTCACATGGGCATGCAGGAAGGAGAGTGATTGCTTTGTCAACTGAAGCCATGCTTTCTTGCTGACAACCTACCACCTCTGTCATTCCAGGGCAGTGTCAGAATGACTAGGAGCTGGGTGGATTGAGAAGGTAGCTGGTGGTTGATGAGGGGGATTTGAGCATCTGTGAACTGGTCCAGCAGGTGTTTCACTTTTCTGCAGCTTTGAGGAAAAAATAATAATCTTCTATAATGTGGACATAAAACTACTTGGATTTTAAATCAATTTTATAGTAAAGTTGTCATTTACCTTTGAATATGGATTGAAGTTGCACAAAACATTTTGTAATTTTGTGCAAACAAAATGTAACTTTCCAGTTTAATTTGCTGGGTTGTTTTTATGTTTGTTTGTTTTTGTACCCTAAAATGTTGAGGTCTTTGACATCATTCCACATCACATTGCTTGATCTCCAATGCTCCCAGTAGACTTTATCTGCAGTTTAATCTTTAAAAAATGACTCCCTTTGCTTTTAATTTAAAAAAGAAAAATAACTTCACACTGTTGTATAACGACCTTCCAGTGGGAACAATTATTGCTATTTCTTAGTACATACAAAGCTTGGGTCTTAGTCTGTCGGCTACTCAATACTTGTCAGAGCTCATTTCACAACAGATTCTCTTCTCCATGTGCAAGAATGATGCCACTGAATATTCGTCTGATCATTTTAGACTGATGATGGACATGTGGTGCTACTGAGCACTCAGATATTTGAAAGTAAAAATACTGCAGGTTAAATTACTCTTTAAAGGGACTCCGAGTTCTGAAAATAATCGAAATTGGTACTTACCTGGGGCTTTCTGGAGCCCGCCGTAGGACGGGAGGTCCCACGGCAGCGTTCTGGCTCCTCTCCCAGTCTCTCTGCACAAATGGCTCCCGGCGACACCGGGCCCGAGAGTCGGACCCTCTCTTCCTGGAAGATGACATTAGTCGTCATCACGGTGGCCGGCATGACTGTACTGTGCATGCGCGGTTTAATGACGCATGCGCAGTACAGTCACGCCGGCCACCGTGATGACGTGAGGCGGCTGCCGTGATGACCACTAACGTCATCTTCCAGGAATAGAGGGCCCGACACTCGGGCCCGGTGTCGCCGGGAGCCATTTGTGCGGAGAGACCGGGAGAGGAGCCAGGACGCTGCCGTGGGACCTCCTGACCTACGGTGGGCTTTTTAGAGGTCAGGGTCCCTTTAAAGAGATCCTGAAGTGAGAGGATTATGGAACCTGCCATCTCCATTACCTTATAAACAATGTCAGGTTGGGATTAAGAGGGCCTGCTTTCTTTGCACAGAAATGACTTAGTTACAAGACAATCTGATCATTTTTTTTCTGTATCTGCCAACGTGATTAAATAGCTTAAGTGAAGTGCAAATACACTTTCAAGTGAAGTTAGACCAATCTTTTACTGTTTTATATTTTATTTTTATTTTTGTTTTTTTTTTCTTTGCTGCGTTTAATGTTTTTAAGCAAAAAAGTACTTTTGAGTTTCATACCACAATGGGAGAAAACTATAATGCCTGGAGAAAACGTGCGCAAAAAAAGGGAGAACATGCAATCTTCATGTAAATAGTGTCCTAGCTGTCAATCAAACCTGAGACTCAAATACTACAAGGTGAGAATTCCAGCCACTGTGTACACTGTATGTGCACACATATTTATTTTGAATTACAATTTCCACGGTCACTGTATTACCGTAGTTTTGGTGTTTTGTATCAAATATGCAGTTTTAACATTATTTGCATCTCTTTGCTCGTTCAAGGCTCACATTTCTCCTTTGATTCATTTCTGGAATAAAACCAGACTTGCTCTTGTCACTTGTTACTTTAGCTCCCCCTGTCCGCCTCAGTGACTTGTCATTTCTTCAGTAGGTTGCAAACAATAGGTATTATCACTAATTAGCGGGAAGTGTTGTATATAGGCCAGGCTAATTGTGTAATAAAAGTAGAAGATGACATGGAATAGCGTCCGCCTGCTGCGCAGGGGCCTTGGAGAGAGACGGTGGGGAATATCTGCGAGGACGTCTAAAGAGGACTATTAAAAGGAAGGGCCATTAAATGTATTTATAATGGCCCTATAAATTGGTCTATTACATCACATAATTTGACTTATACATAAATGCTGTTCTAAATAATATCAGATCGTAACTCATGATAATGGCATCACACATAATTAACACCAATATAGCATGCTGGGATTGAGAACTGGATTTACTCTTGGGCACTGTGCCTGTGGATGCCACTATTCAAAGCTCTTGTCTAGAGGTGTCGCTATTGGAATAGGCACTTTTCCCATGTGCTTCCCCTGTACAGTGCTAAGTTCTCATTAGACCTGCATGAATGTAGAGAAGTATGAACAGGACCTTACTATTATAAAGCTGACTTGGTGACTGGCACTAAGAGTTACCTGCCAGGGACATCTTGACCACAAGTACTTGATTTGGGCACTGGTACTTGCTACTACTTTATATAGCCTAGGCGCTAACTAATTAAATGTCAGTCATTGTTTGGACTCAACATGGTGTAGGATCGGTGACAGAAAGTGAGTGTAATGGCCCATACTCACGGGCTACAATTGTCGCCGCAACATGCGGCGCGCGCGTGTTGCGTCGACAGGTCGCCCGTGAGTATGCGGCGTTGCACGGGCGCGCACCCCGAACTGTTGCCCGTCGCTGATGTCGCCAGGCGATTGGCGCGGTCAATCGCCTGGCGACAGTCGCCGCCGCATCTCCGCCGCAACTGTCGCTAGTCCGCGTGAGTACGCGGACTAGCGACAGCAACATAATAGCAAATAGATGGTGCTTCCGGCGGGAGGAGGGACAACAGCGACAGCTTTCGTCGCATTAGTTGCCAGGTCCCTCTGCCGTGTGTATGCGGAGGGACCTGGCGACGAGCTGTCGCCGGCCTGTCGCGCACACGCTCACGTGTGCTGGCGACAGGCCACTTTTGCAGCCCGTGAGTATGGGCCATTAGTTCATGAGTTGGGCAGGGTTCACACTTATCATTGCAAAAAACTGATAACATTTGCTTTCATATGCATATTTTCACATTAGGTTTTTCAGAACGGCTGAAAGTCAATGGTAAATGGTAGGTGCGTGTGATGTGTGAATGTATGCTGTAAGAAGTACTTGTGGGAAAACGCACATTTTAGAAGCAACTTGGATTCTTCATTGACATTCATTACGTGTGCAGTGAACATGTCTTTGTAAAACTGACACAAAATTGTGTGAACCCTGACTTAGGGTTTGCCATCAGTAAATGAGTTATTGTTAAGGAGGGGAGGTTAGTTAGGCATCAGGAATGGGAAATCCTACAGAGAAGCTGAGGTTAAGCAAAGGGTTTTTGTTGTGGGGGGAGATTGGGGTTATGCAACAGGAAAAGGTTAATGTTGGGGAGGTCTAAGTTAGGTATCAGACAGAGGTTACTTGAAAAGGTAAGAAGTTAGGAATGAAAAGGAAACTTCTCATAGGGGACAGTTACAGCTGATGATGAAGAGGCAAATATTAATGCTGATAATATTGTTGCATATTTGAGAACACACTTTTGTAGCTGTGCCTTGTGCCAAACTGCACTTCATGTGAACGGTATGGTCACATTTCATTAAAACAAAAAAGGTGTAAATTTGCCCTCTGAATGACACGGGCAGGTCATGTTTGTCTGTCTGTGTGTCAGTCATGTATCGATGAGTGAAGATTGTGTTATATTTTTTGTGTCTATAGGTTACTGAGAAATAACAACAGTTAACGTAATTCCAGCAGTTCTTTTGATTTAAAGGGAGCCTGTGTCTTTAAGGCTCAGATGTCAGGATCCCAATAGTCTGCCATTCCGGGAAGCCTGCCATTCAGTTCAGAACAGCAAAGAGCATAAGCAAGACTACTGGGACTGGTAGGGAACCAAGCGATTACTAAACTTTTTGCTTTAAATGGGGTATTCAGAATTTCAGAGTCTGGAGTGGTTAATTATTTTGTGATATCCCCATATTTAGTACAATTACATAACTACCATCCTTTTAATATAATGACCAACATATCCAAGGTACAGTGGATGGATAGTGTACTGGTTAAGGACACCACCTTTGACATGGGAGCCCAGGGTTCGAATCCTGGCTAGCGTCAGTAGCTATTCAGTAAGGAGTTCAAGGCAAGACTCCCTAACACTGCAGGGTGGCCTCTTGAGTACGCCCTTTTGTGGCTGCAGCTCTTGAGGGCTTTTAGTCCAGCAGGAGAATAGTTTTATACAAATGTTATTGTGTTCGGAACACATCCAAGGTGCACCTGCGCAATTCTCATGGTTCACCACTAGGAGAATCTTCCTGGTTTTTAGTATTCGACTGGAGGATTCTGTGGAATATGAAGAGGTCTGAGGACAGGAAATGTAAAAGGACTGGGGTGGGGGAGTGTTGTAGAACCTCAAGGACAACGAGCACCACCAGGATACTAGGCAAGGGGTAATCTAGCTCACCATGGACTTCATTCATGGGTACTTTAAGTATATGAATTTGCAGCCCTGGTTAAAGTGACCCTCCAGACTAAAAATCTACTCAGCAGAACTGAAAAGGCTTGGTGTTTCTTTAACAGTTTTACAGCATCAGAACTTTGTTTTTATTAGCCTAGCCTCATTTTTAGCTGCACAGAAGAAAACTGCCCGGGCATTTTTCCCCTGATGCTGTGCAAAGCATGATGGGATTTCTGATGTTGTTGTTCTCCTTAGGCTGTTTTGGCGAAAATTTGTTTTTTTTTTTATGTTTTGAGATTTGAAGCCTAGTGCGTGCAGCTGGGAGGGGTGATCAAGACACAGGACAGTTGGAACTGTGTTTAATGCTCCCTGTCACCTCCTTTCAACCAAAAAGATGGCTGCCCCCATGTTAAAGATAGCTGCCCCCATGAAATCACAAACATTTACCTGTTCTTTTAAAACAGGGTGGGTAAGAGATTAGATTACCTATCTATTCTAATGAACATAACTAAGGTACGGTAACTTAATGACAGTATGTTTGTTTAGGCTGAAGTTCCCCTTTAAAGTAAAGCACATGTGCTACACCTGACTACTGTCTCTGTCTGACTTGTACAAACATTCACGCTCCGCTCATCTGAGAAGCATGTGTCGTCCTGCGGAGAAAGCGGCCTGAGAAACCATCGGCCTCTTGTGGTGGGAACTATGATGGTAATCAGACATTAGGATCTGATGCCGCAGATTGCTTATCATCCCAGCTGGGTCAGCTGTACAGGATGGGGATGCCTGTGTAGATATTACATCGTCAGCTGATCCAATCACAAGCGTCTGACAACCATCAAATGTCTGTACCAGGCTTTAATGTCTCCTGAGTGCAATGTGTATAAGAGTCACGGAAGACTAGAACACTTCTTTATTAAAAGCAGGTGTCAGTATTCAGCAATACTTTATTGCCATCCACGTTCCTGTAAATGAATCGTATCAGCAGAATGCTGTGTAGTACTGACACCTGCATTCACAGTATAGATCATTCACCTGCGAGGTGTGTATGAACTGTGTCTGGGGACTGGGAAAAATACACAACGTATGAGAGAACAGCCATCGTTAAATTATGCTCCTGCGTGCTCTTAATACCGTATATTCCGGCATATAAGACGACTGGGCGTATAAGACGACCCCCCAACTTTTCCAGTTAAATATAAAAATAATAAAAAAAAAAAAAAAAAAACCATATACTGGTGCTGTGTATGAACATATACTGGTGCTGTGCTGTATGTGTTACCCAATATATAACAGTATATAGTCAATTGACTTGTTGCATTGGTCAACTCTCCTAAAGCGGATTGGTCAGCTCTCTTTATCTACCTGTATATCAGAGCGGCATGGAAGAAAAGATTGCGCACCCTCAGCAGCGAGATCTGAGAGGCGTTAACAGGATAGGGCATATCACCTGGCATCAATGACACTCGACGTATAAGATGACCCCCAACTTTTCAGAAGATTTTCAAGGGTTAAAAAGTAGTCTTATACGCAGGAATATACAGTACATTCCTAGGATCACCGTGTGAACCACTGTTCAGAACTTTTGTTTTTAAATGAAGTACCCCGCCCCACCAACTCACAATAAGCTTTCCTTCACTTGATCTCAACTCTTGTTTTACATCGCTAAATAGTGTTTATTAGCTCAGTGTCATCTCATCTTGGGGTTAATGCACAAAAAAGTGGTAAAGTGGTAATATTGCCGTGCACTGACAGAGCACGGCAATATTACGCTTACTCCCAGCAGCAGGTACCATGAGCTAAGCCATTGGTATGACCCGCAATACTTGAGTAGCGGGAGCATTGCTCAGTTAGTAATGCTTGTTAGTAACGTGCATTACCGTAGCAATGCTTATGCTATTCGTGTACCTCGGGTCTTGCTCATACCTGGTAGTAACGGCAATATTACCGCACTTGTCATATAACCCCCTTGTCAGCCTGTACTGCAGAAGCTGCTGTCTCTGTTTTATGGGGGCTGCCATTTTGTTTTTTGAAAATCCTTGGAATTGCGTTTCCTGTTGGGCTGATGCTCCTAAGTGATATATTACAAGGTAGTTACGAGGTAGTGAATGCTAATATGGATATTGGGAATGCTGTGGATGTGATATACTTGGACTTTGCAAAGGCCTTCGACACTGTTCCCCACAGAAGTCTGGTGCAAAAGTTGAGGATGCAAGGACTGGGGAAGAGTTTGTGTGCATGGATAGGGAACTGGCTAATGGACAGAAAACAAAGAGTTGTGGTCAATGGATCGTACTCAAAATGGGAGACTGTTAGCAGTGGGGTCCCACAAGGGTCTGTACTGGGTCCAGTGCTCTTCAATTTATTTATTAATGACCTAGTAGATGCAGTAGTGAGCAATGTTGCTATTTTTGCAGATGATACAAAATTGTGCAGAATCATCAACTCTCAGGAAGATAGTGTCATATTGCAACAGGATCTGGATAGGATGGCTATATGGGCACATACATGGCAGATGAAATTCAATGTTGACAAATGTAAAGTCATGCATTTTGGTCGTACCAATGGTCTAGCACCATACAAAATAAATGGGATACAGTTGGGAACATCAAACTTGGAGAAGGACTTAGGAGTACTCATCGACAACAAGTTAAATAATCGTACTCAATGCCAAGCCGCTGCAGCTAAAGCGAACAAAATTTTGGGATGCATTAAAAGGGAAATAAAAACTCGAGATGCTAGCATAATATTGCCCCTGTTTAACTCTCTAGTAAGGCCACATCTGGAATATGGAATTCAGTTCTGGGCACCACATTACAAAAAAGATATTGCAGTTTTAGAGCAGGTGCAGAGACGAGCTACAAAATTGATACGTGGGATGGAAGGTCTCGCTTCCCAAGAAAGGTTAGATAAACTGGGTTTATTTAGTCTAGAGAAAAGACGCCTTAGAGGAGATCTAATTAACATGTATAAATACATCAGAGGGCAATATAATAGCTTGGCGGATGAGCTTTTTGTCCCTAGGCCTTCTCAAAGGACTAGAGGACATGATCTGCGCATGGAGGAAAAACGGTTTAGCCATTTATTTAGGAAAGGGTTCTTTACAGTAAGAGTGATTAAGATGTGGAATGCATTGCCACAGGAAGTCGTTATGGCAAACTCTATACCTGCATTTAAAGGGGGCTTAGATGCTTTCCTTGCGTTGAAAGACATCCATGGCTACAATTACTAGGTTATGCCTAATGATGTTGATCCAGGGATTTTATCTGATTGCCATCTGGAGTCAGGAAGGAATTTTTCCCTTTTGGGGCTAATTGGACCATGCCTTGTGGGTTTTTTTTTGCCTTCCTCTGGATCAACAGGGGTATGTGGGGGACGGGCTGGAGTTGTACTTTGTACTGGTTGAACTCGATGGACGTATGTCTTTTTTCAACCAAAATAACTATGTAACTATGTAACAACACTAAAGGGTTACAGCTGCCTCTGCTTCTCGCCTGACAAAATAGTGTTTACATTAGAGGAGAACAGTGGAGTCAGACACTTAGCGCTGTGATTTTTCATAGACTTGACCATGAAATAGAGGATGCGTTTTCCTGAAATATGCTTTGTGCAAGTAAAAATCAACTATGGAATGCTCTTTGCAAGAGGAACTCATCCATAGCTTCTATTTGTAATGGAGGGCGTAAGTTCAAATACACTATAAAGCCCATCTACAACTATTTTTTTAGAAAATAAAATCATTCCTCACTCTATCCAAACCTAAAACAAACATTTTAGCCTCTTTAGTTGGGGTTGTTTTGTACACCACAAAAAGTAACCCAAATTCAAAAGGTATACTTACCTTTTAAGTCCTCTACTTACTGAAATTTTCAGGAGACTGATTAGTCATGTGACCAGATTTGAAAAGCTGTAGTCATGTGACCAGATTTGAATGCTGTCATCGTCCATTTTTATAGTGCTGTGAATGTTATTGCCGCCCCGTTCTTGTGAATTTGCCAAGTTATTAACATACATGTTGCCACATTCTTCCTGGGTAGAAAGAGATAGAGAGAGGGTGGTCATGTGATAGCTAAATCTCATGAAGGATAGGAAGTCAATATGTTAATATGTTTGCTGACTCTGGGGTTCAGTGAGGAATGAGGATGATGATTCATTTAAGCAGAGGACTCCACTGGCAAAAGATGTGCGGCCATGGTTTGTGTGAATGGGTAGAAATCTTAAAAATGTTTAGCCTTTAAAAGGGTTAAAGTTGGGGTGAGGGCCTCAAGCTCCTGTACAGATATGTTTGCGATTGCCTAGGTTTCGGTAAGGAATTAGATAATAACGTTACTGCTACTTTCCGAAATAAGTTACGTTGAAGGCTAAGGTTAGACATAGGGATAGATGTTGGCGTGGGTTAGGTAGCAAGGTTGTGGTTCTGGGGTGCAACATAAGCATTTCAGATAGGGTTTGATGTGGAACATGGTGGAAAGGTCAGAGGTAGGCAGTATAGGAAAGCTGACTTACCTTGGGGGTCTCATTAATCCCCTAAAATAGCCTATGGGCTAAAGAGAGTTTAGATGACACGTCATAAATCCAATCTTTAACTGGACTGGAAAGCAATCATAAGCCTTTATGGTGATGCTAATTGATCTTGAGAAATCTTTGTTAGTAAACCGTGACTTTCAGATTGCATGTATCTCTAGACGTCACTGTTGTTTTCACCCCTGAGATAAGCCGACCCCAGAGAAGCTTAATACCCCCCACCATAGGAATTAAATTCTTGCCTGCCATTAGTAACGATGATGATGTGCAGGCTCATTGTGGATCAAACAACATGAACAAATTACATGGCAAATATCAATCATTTATTTATCTCTTTTCTATTTTTTAACTTCTCACTTTGCAATGTATTCATTTATTTTTTTCCCCTTTTCGCTAAAGTTCCATTTTAAAGGACAGCTGCAAGGTGGTCAAAAAAGAAAAAGATCTACTTACCTGGGGCTTCCTCTAGCCCCTGGCAGCCGATATCTCCCTTGCCGTAGCTCCGCTACCAGCCGGTGGCCCGCGATCCCCTCTGTTCCAGATGCTGGCATCTACTGTGCATGCGCGGCCATGCTGCTCTGAGTCATGCCACTTGTGGTCGCACTCCCATAGTCTGGAGTGTTATGCGCAGGCTCAGAACTACTGTGTTTGCGCAGAACACTCCAGACCACGTGAGCGTGATTGCACAGGGGCAGAAGATGCCGACCTGGCGAGGTCCGCATCTGCAACGGAGTGGGGGTCCACGGGCTGGAAGCAGAGCTGCGGCAAGGGACATATCCGCTGCCAGGGACTGGAGGAAGCCCCGGGTAAGTAGATCTATTTTTAACAAAAATTTGCTCGGACCTTCCCTTTAAGTGACTGAAATTGATATGCAGAAATTAGTAATGCGGAAATTGATATTCTGGGTGAATATTGCATTACCGAAACTCAATTTTAGGCCAATCACAAGACTTGAAGCTGTTGGACCAAACATAGAATCAGTATTGTACCATGGAAATTGGAATTCTGCGGAATACTACATTACCAGAACTCTGAAATTTGAGGCCAATCACAAGACCCATAAGTATTAGGCCATTCAGAGATTGCGGAAGTATACTGCGGTTGCAAATTGGAAATGCGGATTACGCATAATAGCATACACCCTCAAAAATAACTGATTGCGCAAAAACAATTTACTAACTTAATTGACAAAAATCCAAAACAAAAAATTCATGGAAATCAGAAATTCAGATTTCTACAGAACTCTGTGGAAATCAGAAAGACGCTTGTTGGAATGTGGAATTCTGTAGGTATTGGAAATCTGCATTTCTGACCATCCCCAACTGGCACTGCTAACTGGCATATGCAATATACAGTGACTTGACGCTGACCAGAGTGAACAAATTCAGCCGGCAAACCAGGCAAGATTTGCAACAGACGTTCCCTCGCCATAGATCTTGGATTGAGCAAACTAATCTGCTCATCTCTACAGCTCAGCTCTGGGTGTTCATGCTGCTGTAAAATTTAAGTAGTGTACTGCCAACACTAAATCAGCCTTGCGCTTCAGAATGGGGTTAAACAAGCTTCAAGGAAACCTGCTTCAAGCCCTCCTCACTGCTGTAATGTAAATGCGCTTTGACAAGACCCTGCAATATTTGATCAATTTCTACAAACACTTTGATATGGAGGAGAGGAAGGGGGGGGGGGGAGGGTTTCGACGGGAGACAGAGATTGAAGAATGTGGAAGATCTAAACACTGCAAATCACTGATCTGGAGAACCAGAATACAGCCTGCAGGGTGCTTGTCTAACCTGCAGTCTCTGTAACCATTTCCACCCCACTCCCAGCGCACAAAGGGTCCACAGTGGCTGTCAGTCCTTCCTCTACCTCTCAGCCTGCATGGGGTTAATTCAAAAGCAGAGTAGCGAGCGCTTAGACTGCTTTGCAGAAGCATAGAATAGCAAAGCTGTATTAAATATATATGTATTTGTTGTCTGCCGCCTGAAGACGCATGAAATGAAGAAATGTTATTAAATTCTGAGGGAAATAGAGTTGGAAGTAAAAATGTGATGATAATATACCGAATGTATGCTCCATTTTACTTCATAAGAAAAATCCCTTTTTATGGGCACATACTGTGCTGTGAAAGTCAGGTCCCCCCCCCCCCCCCCGCCCCCCACACACAGTTTGCCACATACCATATATAACTAAGGGCTCATACAGACAAGCAGACCTAGGAGCAACCTTTTGGGCAATCGTTTATTCTGATCAAATCCCCATCTTGCAGCATGATCAATACATACGACAAATTTCGGCCCAAAATTGGTTGTATCGTTGATCGGGCATGCTCTTGGTGGCACCGATTTTCATTTGGTTTGATTAGCTGCCAAGCCACCTGATGTATGGCCATCTTTACTCTGTCCCCACAACCCCAGTTATACAAAAGTGAATTATATGTGAAGGTCTTGGCTGAACTTCAGCTGATAAAAAGTAAGCATAAAGATAGAGCAGTTTATTTATTGCGTTAGTATTTAGTCGTCAAAAGAGTACAAAGTGAACAAAGTGATCAGATTGTTGATCAGAAATGTTTGTATTATCTGTCAGTCGGGGGGGGGGGGGGGGAAATTAACTCGCAATGTACAAGACCTAACAGCAGAGGGGAAATTGCTATATTGGCAGTACAAGTCCAACATCTACTCCTGCAGAGAACAAGAGTTTGCAATTCTGTAGAAGTTAAAGGGTTCTGTTGATACCCAGCTTCTAGGTACAGATGTTTTGAAGATCTCAGTGCAGGAGCTTGTGTTTATCTGATGAGTTAACCTCAAATCTAGAGGCCTCATCACCATCTTAGTGCAGCTTAGAGCTACATACCAGTGCCGGTCAACCTATCATATGGGGCATTCAGATTTGGGCCTGGAGCTCGGCTGTCTATTATTTTAAAGCTAACAATAGAAAATATGAATTTTCACAATAAATCTATTTAGAGTTCTTCTTGGCTGCATCCACTAGCTCCTTACTGCGAGTAGAGTTAGAGCTTCCTTCCCAGCACACAGCCCACCTCTTTCTGCTGCAGCATTACGTTTCTGCAGTTCCCCTATGCACTGTTCAATGAAGGATGACCTTTCACACACCCTTCAGTTGTGTACGTAGAACCCATGTGTACCTCACATTATTGATCTGCCTGCCATAAACCATTTCTTGCTGATCTTTGAACCTCTCTGTAGCAATACAGAGAAGGCGGCGGGCAGGGTCAGCCCTGTGTTCTAAGTGAGAGATTGGCTGGTCTCTCAGCCCTTCCTTATTTGGGTCATGCAATAGGGGAAGTCAGCTCTGCAAACCAAACCAGCAGGGTAATAGGAAACAAATAATGCAAAAACTTGTTTATGTGCAATACATGAAACTTTGGGCAAGTGAGGACATAATCCATATAGTGTGCAGTGAGAAAAAAACATGAGCCTGAACTGGGTCTTTCAGCTGGCTACATACTGCAGGGTTGATTTACTAAAGTGATTGGGAAGCAAAAGCCCTGTAATGCAAGAACAGATCACTGGCAAACCCCACAAGGCAGTCAGTCATTGTGATCCATTTCCCCACCAGTAATGACCAGGATGAGAATGGTCAGTTAACATACACATGTATATACCATGACTGTCATCCAATCTATTGTTCCCGGCAACTTTACTGGGATTCTCGTCCATCATTGGCACAATGAGCATGAGTGCCCAATTTTACCACTTCTGTGTAGTATTACAGCTTGCCAAAACAATCTGTTCCTAAAATTAAAAATCTGTCGGCCCTCATACTACATGGAAGTGGTAAAATTGACCAATCATTGTCCAATTAAAATTGGATGTGTGTACTTGTCCTAACCCAGTAAACCTGGACTGGATTTTTTTTTTAAATGTCTGCTCTTGTGTATGACTGTATTATACCAGAAGAAAAGCAGGGCTTTGCTGAAAGGTTAGTGAATTGGTAGTTATGGGATTGCAGTTATCATGAGCTTGCCTACAGTTGGTTTAATAAAAAGAAGGGATCACTGTGGTATTTCAAATAAGGATTATGGTTAGAATTGCCCCACTGTGGTTAAAGGGAACCTGAAGTGAGTAAAATTATTTAAAATAAACACGACGTAGCTGTAAATTAATATTACATACTAACCACACCGTCAATTCCTCTCAGAAACTCACCATTTTCTTCTTACAGGGATCCCTTCCAGTTCTGACAATATTTTGTCAGAACTGAAATATTCCAATTGCTGTTAGTTATATATCAGCAGCTGTCAGTTACAACTGAATGTGCAAGGTAATGTCCATGTTTCCCTATGGCTCAAGTGGGTGATATTACAGTTTAACAGTGTGCTGACAAGGAAGCTGTTATGGGGTAATGGCCATTTTTAAAATGGAGGACAGAGAATTCCATTGATCACAGTGAACAAAAGGGACGCAGAAGAGGAGTAAGACATTGAGGAGTAGACTACACAGGGGGTAAGTATGACCTGTGTATGGTTAGTTTGACGTTTTATTTTCAGTTCAGGTTCTCTTTAAAACTGGATGACCAATCAGGCAGTAGGAGCTGATGGACCACATTGCATCTTTAACTCCCTTAACTGAACTCCCAGCCTCAGCTTTGCCGACTGATCTGTTATTTTGAGATCTGCAGTCCTAATCAATTGTGGCTTTAGAATCAAAGATTTTAGATTGATTTGGTAAACGCTATAGATTATAGTGAGATTCTGTCAGAATAATCAAATGAGTTTAAAATCAGTTTGGGACCATTGCTCAGTGTGACGTCTAGCTTGGCTTTGACAACATGAATGTTGATTTTCACTGGCTTCCTGAAAGCCCAACAAAACTCAAAACTGAACGAGTAAAATTCTTAAGGAAAAGGATATAAATGCTTGCTGCTTACATGCTACTCAAGAAACTTTTATTGAAAAAGCAAAATAAACAGTTAAAATTACTTACATTTGGGTAAAGACAATAGCCCCTAAACATAGAAGTTCATATAAGCACAAATCAAGTAAGTTGCCACTTCTTCACCCCACTGGTTTCGCATTAAGCTTTGTCATGGGTGTAGATATGTTTGGATAACTGCACAGCTACAGCAAGCTCAGCGATACAATGGGAATTTAACTGAAAAGTTCAGTTCCAACTGCAATATTTACAATTTACACTCAAACATCACTGCGTAATGAATGTGATTTGGAGTCCAGAAAACGTAGAGGATGGATATGTGCCTGAACCACTGGGATTTTGTTACCTGAACACTCAGACCTTTTAACTTGGGTCTATTCAAATTTGCTAAGCCGTTTTTTGTTCTTTGGTGGTGGGCACATCTTGCAGTACGTATTAGTACGCAGCCAGTAAGCTGGGCGCATGGTGAGCCAAATGACGGCTCACCCAGCTGCCACTCAAATCCCCGGCGGCATTAAATACTATTCCTCCAATCCAAGCTGTTGCAACTCGGAGGGAGATGTAATTGGGGGTCCAGCGATTGCTGGACACCCCGAAATTACCCTTACGTGCCCTGCGCACTATAGCATTGCCGCCCAGTGTGGGCGCTAGGCGCTAAAACAACCTACTTCAACATCTTGTGTTGTAGATTGTCTGCACAGTGACGTATTAAAAAAAACTATTTTGAAGATTTCCCTACCTATGCACTGTAGACTAAAACTTTGAATCAGTTATCCATACAAACTTCAAAGCTTTGCACCTTGCCACTATGTAGTTTCACTTTTACTATTGCACTCTTCATCGGGCAAAATAATCTTTTTAGAGTTAGAATAGACTTGTGAGGGATTTAACATGTACCACCAGTCACAGTAAGAAGAGAGTGTTGCCTTTCACCTGGCCAGGCTGAAATCTAGCAGCTTATTCTAAATATTATTATTACAAATAATTTTCTCTTCTTGATTTTATTTTTTTGTTATTTTATCACCTTTTTTGGGGCAAATCAGAGGAATGCGTTTCTAGACTCTCTCCTCTGTATTTTGTCTTTTAGTAGAACAGTTCTGTTTAAGCCTCATCACCTGAGTCTGATAAATAATCAATATAGTTGGGTTCTGGACAGAGCTTTATAAGCAGTTGTGGAGCATCGGGAAGCTTAATGAACACTCCCAGATTCAGTTCAACTGAGTTTGTCTGAAATTACAAAATAATAGTGATTTTGAATGTGAAAAAATGGTATTTGCATCTGTCTCTTTATCTCAGGTATGCTCTATATACTTTATGGGGAGGGATTTGGAGGTAGAAAAAAAACCTGGGAAACATTTTGTACATTGTACCCGACAGCACCTGCTCAGCCCTAAAGCGTTAGCCTTGTGTAGAGTATACCTTTAAAATAGCTCTGTGACGAAGCAAAACACCTGTGTAATTAGGCTTACATGGAAGCTGCCATTCCCAGCTCCACTGCCACATGCTAGCCCCTGTGCACCTCCTTATTAATTAAGGCCATTAGCGTGGGTGAGCATCCGTGCAACGAATGGGCTGAGCTGGCACCGCTTCCGCCAAGCATAGGACGCTATGGGGAATTGTACCTGTCAGTGCACCCGGGCGTCAGCAAGTCAATGCCAAATGCAGGTCAATAGGACAATTGACTTGCGTTCTGTGCTGACTCTCAACACTTGTGTACATTGACAGACCTGCTCCCCGTAGAGTTCAATGAGCATTGTGCCGGCACAGGTCTGTTTGCAGTGTATCGAGTGAAACGGAGAATGAATGGCCGCACACTCTAAGCACTCATACCTCAGCCCTGAAAGGCAATCACGCATAGGAAGGCTCGGATTTTCATTCTGCCTCACTTTGTGCAGCTTGATGCACTTCTAGGCGAATTTCTATAGATTATTATTGTGGCTCTATGACTTCTTTTACACTGCAAATTGCTATTCCGATTTCCGATTCTGATTTCCGATTCCGATTTTCACTGGATGCTGGAAATACAAGCAGAAAAACAGAAAAAACACAGCATGCAGGCCTTTTTTTAATCGCATCATAAATCGTAATCTCATGTAAATTTAGATCAAAATCGGAGACTTGAATTGCATGTAGTGTAAAAGCTCTAAATTTGAGCCTTCCAAATAGAGACTGCTATTTTCAAGGGCTCTGCCTGTACTCCTCTTCCTGAAGCCCCACACACCCACCTACAGCAAGGACTTATTTCCACTAGGTGCCACGGCCGTTACTGACACCTATGCTGCTGTGAAGCCACAGCCTGAATTGTTTATCTGTTCCATGCACAGCTAGAGTGACTTGAGTGCATTCTGCGGAAAACTGCAGCAGTACAGTTTGGATGGCAAGCCATAGAAGTAATAGGCGGCATTTCCTCGCCCTATTTGCCTGTGACGAAACACTGCAGATTTGGGTTGGGTTTGGCCCTACTGGAAACGGCCCCTAAGAGAGGGAGGTTGCAGTGCATTCTGAAAACAGAGACAGAGGCGCTTGGTGTAATCCGGACCTACTACTGTTATATACTCCCCATTCTATTGCCTGATGAAGCAGGATCACACCTGTGAAACGTGTTGCAACATTGTTTTTGGAGTATTTCAAAAATGTATGTATTTCTTGAAATTGACAGTTTTTGTGTCTGCTTCAAGAAGGTACATCCACCACTGCCTGCTTAGCCATTTTAATTTTGTAGCAAATAATATTCTTGGCACCTCTGTTTGCTGTATACTGCATTATGAAAACAGGCTAGGATCCCATTCTGCTTTTCAAAAACGCAGCAGGGCAAATTTACCAAAACTAGTGCAAGGAAAAGGGTCAGAAATGGTGCTGTGATAAATCAAGGTTTTACCCCTCTGCCTCCCACGAGTTACTAAAGCAGAGCCGCCCAACTACTAACTTTCCCTTCCTCTGATACAGAGGACTATACTTCAGGCCAGGTGTATGTGTGTGTGGCTACACTTGTTATGGGTGTGAAGATCGTGATGGCCACATTTGTTTATGACCTTTGTGAGATGGGCCACAAAGCCATGAAGGGCACCAAGGGAAGACAAAGGAAGGGTGTGAATATTGCGGGAGGTTCCATTAAAGCTTCCTTGGGGGGAGGCCCATGAATGGTAGTTACGCCACTGCTACCACAGCTCTATGCCAATTCCCAGCCCCAAATACCTATTTTTGTTGACCTTTTTGTTTATACAAGTGGAGGGGAAGCATGGCATCCCTGATTGGTCCCTTTAGTTTCCTCTGGGAAAAGGCTGTAAGACTTCTCAATTCTGGAAAATAAGGGGGGTGGGGCATTGCTTCATATATGTGAATATATATTGTTAAAGTGGCACTATGGTTAACATTTTTAAAATTTAAAATATGTGCAAACATAGACAAATAAGAAGTACGTTTTTTTCCAGAGTAAAATGAACCATAAATTACTTTTCTCCTATGTTGCTGTCACTTACAGTAGGTAGTAGAAATCTGACAGAAGTGACAGGTTTTGGACTAGTCCATCTCTTCATAGGAGGTTCTCAGCAAGGCATTTATTATTTTATAAAGATATTCTCTAAAAAGAATTTAAACAATGATGCTGGCCAGCTTCCCTGCTCCCTACACAGTTTTTTGGCAGTTGGACAGAGCAACTGCCATTTATTAAGTGCTTTTGAAAATAAATAAATAAATCCTTGAGAATCCCCCATAAAGAGATGATCTAGTCCAAAACCCGTTGCTTCTGTCAGATTTCTACTACCTACTGTGACAGCAACATAGGAGAAAAGTCATTCATGGCTCATTTTAAATTTTTACAATTTTTCTTCATAGTGCCCCTTTAAAAACATACTTCTTATTTGTTTACGTTTGCACATATTGTAAATGTTTCATTTTTTTGCCATAGTGCCCCTTTATCAAATGCATAGAGGAAAAATATTTTTAGGTGGTTTTATTTCTTTAACCTGTTCCAAAATCTCTTGGTTGACTGAAACCAGAGCCGGGACAAGGTCCTCCAGCACCCAAGGCTGAGGCACCAAAGTGCGCCCCTCCATCCCTTCCTCCCCAGCCATCACACACTGATTTATTTTAGACTAAGAGGCGCCACAGGGCCCACAACCTCCCCAACACCTTAATATCTAGTTATCTGGCTTGCGGTCACTGCCATATATCCCCTTCTCTTATTTCTTTCAGCTTAAAACACAATTAGGAATGACAGCTGAATGAATTCTGCGCCCCCTCCTACACTGCGCCCTGAGGCTGGAGCCTCTCCAGCCTATGCCTCGGCCCGGCCCTGACTGAAACTACCCTTTTATGTATTAATAGTAGAGATGAACAACAGATACGGTAAATCCTAATGCTGCTTGAATTCTTCTGATAATATAACACTTAATGCGTTTGCTCCTAAACCATTTATCTTTCAATAGTGAGATATTGATAATGGTTTAAATAAATCCAACAGTTTTATCTGTGGAAGGAACTACAGATTTCATGATGCTGCTTACTCAAGAGAGTTTGTATTTAGAATAAGATAAACACACAATAAATTCTAAAAACAGCCATACAGCTTGATTCATTAAGCTGTGCTGCTCTAGCAGCGAGAGCTAAAAATCAGCTCGTGCACACTCGCACGGTAGTGCCATGTAGCATGCGCTCATAAGTACATACAGGGGCTCCTTTCTAGTTATGGGCGCTCCTTTCATCTGCCATGAAATGTAAAGTCGCACGACTGCGATACTTGACTAGCGCGGCCGCTATTACGTTAATGTAGCTTTAAATTCTAGCTATAGAAAATTGTAAGTTCGTCTTACGTTTGAAAATTTCCAGGCTTGGAGCATGACAGATAGGCTGTGGTAGAGAGTTACAAGTAGAGGTGACACTCGAAAAAAGTCCTGGATGCGAGAGTGAGAGGAGGTGCAGTGTTCTTCCCAGAATTATTTTCCAGCCGGGTGGCATGAAATAGTAGCCGGGTGGCAGGAAAAAGTAGCTTGGTGGGGCGAGATGAAAATGCAGGGCAACTCTACTTACAGCATAGGAGGAGGTGAGGAGGTGAACAGATGACAGCCGAGTGGTCACCAAATCTAGCCGGGTGGAGCACCCGGCTAAAAGAGCCTGGGGAAAACACTGAGGTGACAAAGCTGGATAACAAGAGGGTCTTTTGTGGACGAGTGGCTTCGGCTTACTGAGCAGGCGTGGCAGTACTCACACAGGTGCAGTACGGCCACCCTTGTACACACCAGGGTGCACGACCATAATAACATATCTGACAAGCTCTTGTCGAATGCTCCGGGGGTCCGTACACCGCAACGATGGTCTCCAGGATGACACAGGAGTCCTCTGGAGGATAAAATATCACACTTTGCTGGTGATTCTCCTTGTGGCAGGGAAATGTACATTTAAATCACATGAAACAGACCAGTCTGTATTCCACAAATTATACATTCCTGACAGGTACTAATCATTGCACATTGCCTCAACAACCAGTGAAGTACTGCAGGTGTTTGACACATTTTTCTTTTAAAGGACAAATTCATATTTTTTTTTTCGAATGCTACAATTCAGTTTATATCTGTGTGTTGCAAAGAATAATGACGCATATTAATTCAGCTTGATTACTTTGTTTTTAGTGTGCACATAAAACACCCTTATTTCACCTGTTTGTAACATAAACTGTGAGAGAAGAAGTGGATTAGTGCAAGTATTGAAAGTGAGTAGTGGCTGCTGCTCTGTGTAGCTTATTATTAGGGTTGGTGTTTGAATTTAGCTAAACGAATTTGGGACACCTGTATACTGCTGAACACTGCACTTTCGTACCATTTCAGTACCGAAGAAGTTGACAAGGTCAAGGGGAGTTCACTATTTGCGCTTCACAATGCGTTTCACCTGATTCCGATACTTCAATGCTTCCTCCTTTTAAATCTGGAAGGAGGAAGCATCAGGTTCTTGTGAAATGCCTTATGATGTACAAGTACTGACCTCTTCCTGACCCTGCCTGCTTGTTCGGTACTCAAGTGTGCTCTTTGGCAGTATTTGGATGTTCCGAATTAAACACGAACACTGCTTATTACTTCTGGTGCAAGATTTGAATTCCTGGACAGTTTCTTGGCAGAAGTACTTCTAAGAGAGTACTGATGCTAAGGTTGCAAACATTATATGAACTTACCGTCCATTTTGGAGAGGACACAGAAGTAAGGAATTGGTCAGCACACCAGCTTCTTCAATGAGCGAGATTTAATCCATCACATGTCAACACTCATGTTAACAATTGTTTCGGGGCCACAGAGGGTCCCCTTCATCAGAACAGTGCAGACTGAAATAGAAAGGTAGTTGTTCATCACATTCAATTGCAAAAAGACTGGTGCAGCACTAATCAGTTTGTAAGGGATTTTTATAATGAAACTGGAATTTGTCTTTGAGAGCTCCAAGAGGTACAGACTAACAACAATGGTTAATTTGCATATATACAGCAGTGATGCACTGGGAGACATCTCAAGCTCACTCCAACCTGAATTATCGCAAATTCTTTCTGTTTTAAGAAAGCAAACTCTTGTATTCCTTAGAGCTCCAAGAGAACAGAGCCAGTCTGTAAAAGAGAAGAGCTAATGCAAGTGCTGTACACACGCTGACCATTAGGGGTCACTGTCTGCACACAGCCTCTTAGAGACGCTGTGCATCTTTTTTTAAACCCGCTCCTTTTTAAGTTGATAAAATCTTTCAATTAAGGATCTTGTATAACTCGCCCTGCTCTCGCTTTGTAAATCTAACAAACGTTTAGTGCGTCACATGGGGTGCAGCAGCCTGTGACCGCTGCTTGTGGACTGAGAAGAGCTGTCTTGTAGGCAGCCCTGTTCCAGCCAGTTAAAGAATAAGACTCCCCACAGATATAAGACATTGATCGCTAGACCTGTACCCAGTTTTGCAATTGAATAGTTTTCCGTACAAAAGATGTTTGCATAGACCGTAATGACTTTCCGAAACCAACAAACAGCGCGTTAGCAAAATGTGGATTAAGAGATGGCGGATGATATTGATACAATGCTGCCAGGCAGGATACTGCACATGGATATTGCGCACCATCATTTCTGTTTAATATATTGGAAAAACATTCATTCAAAAAGACTTCATGAGCAATAAAACCAGCTGAAAAGTTAAACTTCTGAAGGTTGTTTTCCAATGCTCTTCGCTTATTGCAAAGAATCTGCTAAATGTACAACTGTTCTTGTGTATCTCAGTATGTGTGTTTGTATACATACATTAATGTGTCAAATGTAGGAGTAGCCTATAGCTAGCTGTATGTATTTAAAGATGGATCAAGAAATGATTGATACTCGCCTTGTAATACGTTCATATTGTTTGATCCACTGTGAGCTTTTGCTGTTAGCAGACAAGAAATAAAAAAACAAACCATTGCCGCTATCTATAAGCAGAGCTAGTACAAATATATATAAAAAGGGAGAACCGAGAGCCCAATATAGTGTAGTAAGTCAAGGCAAATGGTATATTGAGGAGTAAAAGATATACTCACAAACCAGGGTTACCTCCAGGCAACCACTGTATAAGCAGGTACACTGTATAAGCACTGTATAAGCAGGTAGCAGGTAGCCTGTCCCCACTCAGGATTAAGAAGTCGCTCTCTGTAGACGTGAAGAAAGAAAGGGGTATCCCCCTCCACCAAGGGTGGATATAAGATATAGTATGAGACTGAGCAGAGGCGCCAAAAAGATTAAAAGCAAAAACTAAAATATTTAAAAATGCTTAGGAGGCAGTGGTGTACTTACCTCCTTCAAGCAGACACAAGCAACTGTGTATTTCAACAAAAATTAAATGTATTGGTACACTCCAGGGTATTGTTTACAACGCGTTTCGCAGGTCTATACCCGCTTCATCAGGCAGTAGAGGTAGGAGTACACAGTAACCTGGCGCCAGGTGCGATTCTGACATTTTGCTGTGTACTCCTACCTTTACTGCCTGATGAAGCGGGTATAGACCTGCAAAACGCATTGTAAACAATACCCTGGAGTGTACCAATAAATTTATTTTTTGTTGAAATACACAGTTGCTTGTGTCTGCTTGAAGGAGGTAAGTCCATCACTGCCTCCTAAGCATTTTTAAATATTTTAGTTTTTGCTTTTAATCTTTTTGGCGCCTCTGTTCAGTCTCATGCTATCTATAAGCACACCGCCTAACAATGTTATAGGCTAAAACTGAGTTTTTTATGTATGAGTATCATGAACAGAGGGAGATATTGCTTGCTTGGCAGTTAGAAACAGCCATTTTTTCCATCAATTAAATTCACAGACAGGAAACCATGGTCATGACATCACACGGTGGGAGGGGATTCTTCACAATATCAGCCACACAGAGTCCATGGTGATTTATAAAAAAAAAGATAGTTTTTTTGTGGGAAAGGGGGTATCGGCTACTGATTGGGATGAAGTTTAATCCTGCCTTAAAGTTCCTCTTTAAGAGTCAGGTCCTGATTGTAGCCTGTGCATTGCATTCAATTTTAGTGCAACGCGCTGTATGTCTGTTGCTGCACAGATGCTATAATGTTTGAGTGGAGTGGCAATGCATCTACCATATGCTGAGATATGCGCTGCAACATACAATGGTAGAATGTCCTGCAAAACTTAAAAATGCAAATGACACAAAATAAGGTATGTGTGGGTTAGGCCTACAATGTCCATTATTATGGCTGTGCTTAGCAGGTGTTCTTTCCAAATCTTGTAATAGTCAGTGGCTTGCAGCATTTAGGAGAATCTGTATTGTTAAAATCGCACAAAAGTAAACATACCAGTGCGTTAGGGGACATCTCCTATTACCCTCTGTCACAATTTTGATGCTCCCCGCCGCATTAAAAGTGGTTAAAAACAGTTTTAAAAAGTTTGTTTATAAACAAACAAAATGGCCACCAAAACAGGAAGTAGGTTGATGTACAGCATGTCCACACATAGAAAATACATCCATACACAAGCAGGCTGTATACACCCTTCCTTTTGAATCTCAAGAGATCATTTGTGTGTTTCTTTCCCCCTTCTGCTCTCATGCACTGAAGTTTCAGGCTGCTCTTTTCTTCTTGCAAACAACTTTGCCCCTGTCTGTAATCCTCAGTATGTGAAAGCCCAGCCAGCTCAGAGGACGATTTATCCATCCAGCTTGTAAAAGATACGAGAGCAGAGAGAAGCTGCCCTAATCTAAATATCACACAGGCAGTGTGCAGAGAGGGGCCTGAAAGGGGGAGTTCATAGCAGAACCACAACATTGAAGAACTTGGCAGCCTTCCAGACACAGGCGGACAAGTCTGACAGGGGAAAGATACATTGATTTATTACAGAGACTGTTATAGTAGAAAGTGCTGCAGTAAGCCAGAACACATTAGAATAGCTTTTGGAACTTGTAGGATGATAAAAAACAGGATGCAATTTTTGTTACGGAGTCTCTTTAAGGCTTTCCTAGAGAAAAAAAGCCTGTACAATCGGAGTGCTGGCTCAAATTGTGCGTTTGCAGTTAAATGCGTAGGTGTGCTCCAACTACTTATGGATAATGTTGAATAGAGACTTCCATGCACATTCAAATTTATTTTCAAAGGAAAACTGAATTGGCAAGGATCAAATCAAACTATTTCCCTGCTCTGTATTGCAGAGTCTCTACTATTTCCTCAACTATTTCCCTGCTCTGTATTGCAGAGTCTCTACTATTTCCTCAACTATTTCCCTTCCTTGTATTGCAGAGTCTCTACTATTTCCTCAACTTTTTCCCTTCCTTGTATTGCAGAGTCTCTACTATTTCCTCAACTATTTCCCTACTCTGTATTGCAATTATAGTTATCAAACCCGCTTTTGTCCCAAAGAAATGCCATCTATGTAAAAATCGTAAGTCCCCTCCATATAACAGTGTAACAGTGCTGAGAGCTTCCATTGCATGGCTGTGTTATGTCCAAAATCATTCAAAAAGCTAGAAGCTTTCTGCTATTTACTATCAGTGTGGTTTATACACAAGCTCTCTGTTGTTTGCTTTAGTCTTATCTTTTATAATTAGTCATCAAATAACAATCTAGGAGCTCAGTCATCTACAAATGCCATCTATGTAAAAATAATAAGTCCCCTCCTATTTTAAATGAATTATGCATACATTTTTTAAAAAAATTAAGAGGGAAATACTTCACCAGTTTGTAGGTCTTCACCTCATTCAGCTGCCTGATCACTCCCCCACCTCCAGTCATTCTAAAGCTACATCACCATACTATCCGTCAGCACGGAGGTAGGGTATCTACAATGAGAGCAATAACTCTCTCCTCCATATGCCTAGGTGACTAGAGGTGGAGTGGTTCAGACTGACTATGCATGGGCAGGTAGCTGTAAGTCACTAGAGAGAAGAGGATGTGTGACCAGGGCAGGATCATCCACAGGCAACCTAGGCAGGTGCCTGGGGGCCTAGGTGGCGTCAAGGGGCCTGACTGCCAACTTCTCTGACCTCTCTCCCCCCTCGGGGCCTGACTGCCAACTTCTCTGACCTCTCTCCCCCCTCGGCTTACTAAAGGAACATTAAGGGCAGCCAAAGGTACTATCTTGCCCAGGGCCCCATTTCATCTTCATCCGTCTCTGTCTGTGACGGGAGTTATTTTGTTTTTTATTTAAATTAAACTTTATCAAATGTGTATAAAATTGTGCCTTAGCCTGGACTGTAATGTTGAACTAAATTATTTTTTCATCGCTTCACGTTTCCCTCCATTTGTACCATGGTCACCATAAAGGCTTCCCGGGTAGCACTGCGCTCGGGAGGCTGAGTTGCATAGCTAAGATTTATAGGCAATCTTGTGCAAGACATAATCAAGATATAGAATGGTTTGTAGCCACGACTAGCAGTTTGTACCACTTGATGTTCTTCAGCTGTGTAACAACTAACTAATCTCAGGATCATAAATGTTTAGGGCAGCAGCCGAGGCTGTTTCTCCTTTCGCATTGCAGTATCATTACTTTTACAAACAGCACACTCTCTTCTTTCCAGGTCTCTGCTTCTATACCATGAAATCAACCCCATGAAATATACATGCATTGACTGATAATTGAATGCTTCGGCTGCTGACTGACTACACCAGTCTCTCCCAGTATTTATCCCACCGGTTGAACAAAGATATAATCAGGCTCTCCAGACGGTTAATGCCCTGGGCAAGGTTCCGCTCCTACTGTCTTCCCTAAAGTCTCCTGCAAGGTACCTGCCAGAGCAAGAAACAGAGGCACAGGCTGATATCCTGGCTCCACAGGCTCATTATACAACTCAAACTGGCACTCAAAAGTGGCAATGAGAATCTGTGTGACAATATAGCTTACAGGAGTCTCTAACATTGGAGAAATGTTTTCAAGGTGTCCACATGTGACCTTACCTCTAATAACCATTAAAGGAAACTTGCCCCCAGAAGAATAAAAGGGGTGCTTAATATTGCCGTGAATTGAATGCATGCTTGTGAATGCAGAAAAAAAATCTATGCTGGCTAATTAATCTGAAAATATTTTCTTCTGTCTTTATCCTGCTTAGAAAAAGTGCATATCTAACCAGTGAAACCTGCAACCTACCTTGATAACGTTCATATGATCACTGCTCTACCCACTTCCCACTGATGACTCATACTGTCAGGTCTCTGCGTTCGGGAGACAAGACAGCATGGTGGATGAAAAGTGATCATGTAGGTGTCGGTGTAGGTAGGCTACAGGATTTTTCTTATGTGGTTGTATAACAAAGCAGAAGAGGCATTCAGAATTTTACCACATATGAAACATAAAAAAAAATCATACATACCTGGGGCTTCCTCCAACCACCTCCTGCCTGATCGCTCCCTCGGCGCCATCCTCCGTTTCCTGGATTTTCCATAAGGTTTCCCGTTATCTTCGGCCAGTCGGCGCATTCGCAGGGCAGTTGCGCAAGCTTCCTGTCTCGCTCCCGCAGCCAGGAGAGTTCTGTAGTAGTACTACGCAGAGAGCTTCCGGCGTCAGGAACGTGTGCATGAAATTGCATTCGTGCATGTGTTGTGTAGTGTGAAAGTGCCTTAAAGTGCATAGTGCATGAGAAAAAAAAGTTTTCATGTAAGACTGTACAGTAGGGTGTTCCAATTTTCCAAAGTTTCTATATTGTTATTAATTTGCTCAAATCCACAGTTTAATTCAACTAAAAGATCTGCATGAAAAATTGTAGAAGAATTGGGTAATATTTAAGGTTTGCACACTTTGATCACTTTTATCAGTAACTCTGCCACAGTAGACTCTCTATCACATTGGAAGCCAGTATTGTTACTTTAGATTTCACAAAACTCTTTCACAAAGGCAGCAGGTATTGTGACGAGATTTCATAAAACCTCCCATTGTTGAAATGTAGCCTAGATCAACAGAGCAGCTTTTTCTGTCACTCTTCAAATTGTTTGGGATCGATGATGTGAAGGAATACTGCAGCGAAACGTTAAAGATCTCCGTCAATGCTCTTAAAGAGGTGAATGATATTGCAGAAAGGGGCAATGCTTTGATAAAGAAGTTCAACAAGCCAGTTAGAGATAAACAGCAGAAACAGTTCCTGTTGGGAGTTGTTAAGCACCACAGAAAAAAAACCTAATAGAAATGTAGGCCAAAAATAGTCAAAATAAATCCGTACATATGTGTGCCGGGTCTCTGAAACTTAAAGTACACCTATACTAAAAGTGATATGGAGGCTGCCTTATTTATGTCCTTTTAAACAATACCAGTTGCCTGGCAGTCCTGCTGATCTTCGGCTGCAGTAGTGTCTGAAACACACACACCGGAAAACAAGCAGCCCACCACCCAGCCACCCTACAAACTTTTCAGACTGCTAAAAACAATGCCCTTTCACAGTGGAGGACTCTCATAAGTGACAGCAGGCAACATTACTGAAGTGGTGATAGTACACAGTATTTAATCAGTCAGTTGGGCAGGAATCCGGCAATGACCAGGGGCATAATTACAAATCATGGGACACCCAGGAAAATGTTGATTACCATCCAACATTCACACCCCAGACCTTAGGAAGCCTGTTTCCTAAGATTCATCTAACAAGTGCAGCAACCTTAACCTTCCCTTGTAATAAATAGCACAGTGACTCCTCCCAACTACCCCTGTAATAGTGCAGTCACTGTGACTCCTCCCAACTACCCCTGTAATAGTGCAGCCACTGTGACTTCTCCCAACTATAACAAGTGTGGCAACAACAGCTCCTGCTCTGGAGTTTGGACTCTGTATCTGTGGAAGGCAGAAGCCCCCACCTCATGGACCTGGGCCTCCCTGTGTCTACAGCAGTTAATACTCATATAGTTTATACCTCTTTACATGACCATTTTCAATATGCATTATGTCATTTTTGCTTGAATTTAAATTGGAATTTTGTATATGTCCCTGGTGTTCAGTTTTTACTTGTAAACCAGAAATAGAAGGTTAAGAAGGTAGCAGTTGTAGTGCAGCAAGGGGCGTCCAGGCCGCCTTCCCTGTGACATTCCCAGAGGCATTGCCATTTGGCAGCGCTCCTGGTAATTGTTTTAAGAAGCTGACAGGTATTCATATTTACAGCTCGGGAGAATGACAGCAGCAGACAGGAAAAGCACGGAAGGTTGATCTTGATGAACAGGTGTCTTTACAACCTCAGTAACTGCGTAACTATGTGTATAACTCGCTGACTGGAGAACAGAACATCATGAAAGTCATTTTCATCCAGAGACATAAAAAGACTTAAGAAAAAAAGCAATTGCTCAAACAGCACAAAAATAAAAGCTAACCCAGAGCAAGACATAAGTACAGAAAGAGAAACGGGAGCTCTCGGGGAATGTTACCCCCAGCTGAGTCAGATGAAGATCACAGGCTTCTCCACCAGCCGCAGACAAATGCAGAATGATCCAGGGACTAGATCCAGCCAGAAATACCAACAGAAAGGGAGGAACAGGTCTCAAGATGTGTCTATGGATTGATGCGCAAGACAGGTCTTTACAGACAGGCATTAAATCCTCAGTTCAAACACAGTTTTATGTGTATTTAATAGAAGACGATTTTGAATTAATAATGTATAAAAAGAAAGTTTGCAAAATACAATTTGTTTCCAAAAATGAAAAAAGTAAAATACTTGCTACAGTAATTTGTAGATCTTCATCTACTCCTTAGCAACCTTATGTTGACTGCTCATTCCAAGTCATCTGAGGCACTCCCACTTTAGTCACATGGGCATGCAAAGGTCTGTTTCTGCACTATAATGAAAGCACCCCTTAAGTGAGGGGGATATGGATGCTGCCATACTTATTACTTTTTAAACTATGCCAATTTCTAGGTTGTCCTGCTGATCCTCTGCTTCAAGTAGCCATAGACCTCGAACAAGCATGCAGATCAGATGACTCAAGTGGGATTGGATTAGCCCCATGCTTGTTTCAGGTGTGTGATTTAGGGCTGGTGCACACCTAGAGCGCTTCTGTGCGCTTTTTACAATGCTATCGCTTTGAAAAGCACTTGGCTAATGTATTTGAATGGGATGGATCACACCAGAGTGATGTGATTTTTTTTTCCCAAACGCAAACACAGGTCCTTCAGCATTTCTGAGGCAATTCAGCCTCAATGTTAAGTATAGGGAAGTGTAAAATCGCTCTAAAAAACGCTAGATCAGAGCGATTTTCCAAACGTGTTCACTTCCAGCTCTAATGTACAAACAATAAAAATTGCTACACTAAAACGCTCCAAAAATTGCTAGGCACATACCTAGAATCGCTTAGAAAAATCACTTATAAAAACGCTGAGCGTTTGCAGTTACATTAGCGCTTTTAGGTGTGCACCAGCCCTTAAGGTGGCCACACACCATACAATTTTTTAAATATCTTTTCAATTCCAGAACTGCAATACATTTTTCTGACTGATAGTGACATTTCAAAAATCTGACCAATATACCACACACGGGTGTTAAATTTTTTCCCAATTATGAAAAAAGTGATTGAAAACTCGAGCTTGAGTCTATATATTAATAAAATGACAAACTACCACACACCATTCAATTTTCATAAAAATTGATCAGAAAAATCCACCACTCCCGATCAACTTATGTAGAGTAAAAAAGGGAAATCCGATCAGATTGCTTGCTTGATTAAAAGAAATTGATTTCTCGGGAAATCCGATCGGTTTTATCGAATTTCTGTAAAATGGAATCATTTTATTGTACCCTGTTTGGCCACTTTTAGACTCGACCAGCCAGCTGGTATTGCTTAAAAGGAAATAAATAAGGCAGCTTCCATATCCCGCTCACTTCAGGTGTCCTTTAGCTCTGAACATCAAAGGCCTATGGTTATTGCTGTAAAGGTAGCCACCTACTGTAGCATCTGACGCTGATCTGAAAGACTGTCGATACTCTCCTGATTAAAATACTTATCATGGAATATTAAAGAGACTCTGTTACAAAATGTTGAGTCTTATTTCTTCTATCCTATAAGTTCCTATGCCTGTTCTAATGTGGTCTGTCTTACTGCAGCCTTTTCTAGTTGCACTGTCTCTGTAATAAATCTTATCTTCTTTCCTCTGTTGGCTCTGTTGGGCTCAGGCTGGAATGTGTGGAATGTGCAGCACTACTTGTCATTGGAGGAAGTTTTACACACCCTCTCCAAGCTCTGCATGAGTCACACAGTGAGCTATTCTCAGCCTATCATACTCTGGTTGGAAGCCATGTCTTTTGTTTTTAAACACTGCCTAAAACTGGCAATTACATGCCAGGATTGCAGCAGGGAGTGGCAGAAACAGCACAGAGGGGCCCAGGAGAACATAATGAAGTATGCTTTTTATTGTAAGAATTTTAGAGTACAGATTCTCTTTAAGCATTGTTCATCAATCTTTATTTTTTATTTTCATGTGCAGGTCATCAGACATGAAAGCACACCAGAAGTGAGAGGGATATGGTGCCTGATGTTTATATTTCCTTTTAACCTTTTCAGCCACACTGCTTTAGATGCAGAGATGTGAGACTCACGTCCATGCAGTTTGCGAGCCTGCAAGCGTGATCACGCGGTCAGAAGCTTGCAAGTGCGATGGTCCCAGCGACGGGGGATTGGTGGAAGGGGACAAAAGTCCCCTGAGCCAATCCGTACTGGTGCAAAGAGAATGATCACTGTTTTTGTTCAAGAACGTGATCATTCTCAAGTGTATGACCAATTGTGCCGCTGCGTTGCCTCCCGCTCGCTTGTTTTGCTCCTGCCACCGATCGTTAGATTTAATGAATGGGAACTTTTTTCAGTTTCATTCATCTCTGCTCAAGTCCCCGTGATTGCCGGCATCAATGAAATGCCTGCATCACTTCCGAATTAACACAGCCACGTATTATATCCTATTTGCATATGAAGGGCTCTTTCACACCAGAGCCCTTTTTCAGCGTTTTAACGCAAAGTCTATACTTTGCGTTAACCAAGGTAAAAGGAAAGTCCATAGACTTTCATTTTACCTTTCACACCCGACGCTGCGTTCCGATGCGTTGCGGTACGACGCACCCGGGAGCATTTTGTCGTCGGGAATCGGCGTTTCCCCGTCGGGTTAATTGATACTACCGCCGCTACTCAGCGTCACACCGCAGATTCCCCATGACAGCCGCAGGCTAGTCAACACGCGCGGGAGAACGGCTCCTGCACGCTTTCTTAGATGTGAAAGGAGCCTTATTGTACGCAATAGAAAATAATGCGTGAGGACATCTTGCGGCCAAATAGTAAGATTACACCTACAGACATTAGGGGCTTAACATTTTTATAATATGTATGTCAAGAGGGTATATTATTATTAAATTATGGGCACGTAATTAGTAATGGATGTAAAACTAAAAAAAATGCACCTTTATTTCCAAATAAAATATTGTCACCATACATTGTAGAAAGGATATAATTTAAGTTATGCAATAACCGGGACAAATGGGCAAATAAAATGTGTGGCTTTTATCCACAGTTTTACATATTATTTTAAAACTATAATGGCCCAAAACTGAGAAATAATATTTTTTTTTCTTATTATTCCCATTAAAATGAATTTAGAATAAAATAATACTTCTCAACTCATTCTCATTGCATTGCGTTACCCTTTTTTACCGCAGAGTAACACTATAGCTATGAAAACCTCAAAAATTGTGCTAGAGAGCCACATTTATAGCTTGGCTTACAGCCAAATAAGAGAATACTGCGCATTGCCACGGAAGTCTCTAAAGACTATTTTCAACATTACAGTGCGATCATCTAATCGCACCGCACCGCTAACTCTGACTTCTAGACTGCAACTGGCCTTAAAGTTGATCACAACCTCTGCAATGTGAGATTTGTATTGCTCGGTGCAGGCGCCACCACCATTCCACTGTTCAGTGAAATCAGAAAGTTCCACCTCTGCCGCTTGTGCTGCAGCTGGTTCTTGCCCTTGAAATCAACCAAACTTCATTTATTGATTGTGGAGAACTCAATAACTTTCAGACCGTTAGTTCAAAGCTAGCTAAAATTGATTGGTTCCAGCATGCTGCGTGTGTGTGCTGACACAGCAGCAACCTTAAAGTAGCACTAAGGATTGGCTATCAAACTAAGGCCACATACAGACATCAGACCATAGTCTTTGGAAAATGAAAGATCACAGACCAATCTTACCACCCTTCCTGTAGTATAAGAGCCATACTCTACACAGTCTTTTCTATGGAGCTGAACTCCACATCAGAAAAAAATCTCTGCAAGATGCTGCACACACAGATGCTGTACAGACACAAAAGATCAGTATCTGCAAAAGATCTGTTCCTGCCAAAAATCCAATCCTGCAAATTGCAATGATAGTCTATGAGATCTGCAGATCATCATACACACATGATTTAACTGACATTCATCTGCAGATCAGATCCACCAGGGTGGATTTTCAGATCTGCAGATCTGCAGATGAATGTCAGTTAAATCATGTGTGTATGATGATCTGCAGATCTCATAGACTATCATTGCAATTTGCAGGAATGGATTTTTGGCAGGAACAGATCTTTTGCAGATACTGATCTTTTGTGTCTGTACAGCATCTGTGTGTGCAGCATCTTGCAATGATTTTTTTCTGATGTGGAGTTCAGCTCCATAGAAAAGACTGTGTAGAGTATGGCTCTTATACTACAGGAAGGGTGGTAAGATTGGTCTGTGATCTTTCATTTTCCAAAGACTATGGTCTGATGTCTGTATGTGGCCTAAGACTGCAAATAATATTGCTCCATATTTTATAAAATAGTTTTGCTCACAAAATGAGGCACGTATTCTAAGCACCTGTTGCTCAGCGTCCCCATAGAATAAATAACATTGCGCTAGCTTATCAGTATCTCCAGCAGGAGACAGTAATTAATAGTTTGAATGTTTTCAGTTTATCACATTCAATTTGATGCAGCCTAATGGCAGCATTTGTAGCCCCACGTGTCAGTGTTCACCCGGCAGCATGTCGCATCTGAGCATGGCAGTGGCATATACAGTATGATTCAGTGCGCTGTCCACCATTCTGCTGCTTGTTCCATGCATTAGCAAGCACACAGGAGCAGCTGACAGGTGGTGAATTCACCACCTTCACGCTCCGTTCACACTACATTGGAAAATGGCAGGAGTCAACACAAAAAACAGAGGTCAATAGATGCTTGCGTTATGTTGAATCTGCTCAAGTTATCAGGACGCGATCAGAATGCAAAGTTCTGACCTGCACGATGATCTCCCAGTGCGGATGCACTATATTCTATATACAATTATACAATGCAACAGCTCCAGATGATGTTTGAACACCTACAGATCAGCACCGTGAATCTGATGCAGCTGTCTGTCTAGCCTTATAGTGGCCACATACATTACTGTTATTATTTTTTTTCGATTCGCCAATTTCGATAATTTTTTCTTTTTTGCTCCAATGAAAATGTAGACTCTTCTAACCAATGTACCTCACACATATGTTCGATTTTGACACAATCACAACATAAATGATATATATATATATATATATATATATATATATATATATATATATACATTATTTATATTGATGTAATAATATATATTAGTTCAAATGACTTTCATACAACCCACCGCACACCATTCAATTTCTGTCAAGATTGTGCGGATTTTTCTAAGCTTTCCGATTGCTTTTAATCGAGAAAAATGACAATTCCAATTAAATTTATCAATCAAATAAAAAAATGTTCTCGTGATCAATCGATCACTTTGATCTAATTGGGGTTAAATTAAACATAACAATTGTGAAAGAGGCCTACAGGCTGTTTTGTACTGCACAATGCAATCACAAATGCAATGCAATTTTTACAATGCAACTTTTTCATGATTTTTCAGCCATTGTGTTTTGTCATTTTTTCTGGCTGCTAAGAACACAAGGAGACCCATAGAGGAAATGCAGTATGCAGGTAATTTGTGAATGTATCGCATCATAATGGCGGTATAGAAGGGTTCCTGCTATTTTCTTTACTTCGAGTTGTGTCTTGTGATTTGGGTGTGATCAGGAACAAACCGCCATATTGCATACGTTTTCCATCTGCCTCTCTTGTGGGTGTTTTGTCTCCCTCTTCTCCCTGACTCATCTCCCCGCTCTTCAGTCTTTCCTGTGCTCTCTCTCTCTTCTCTTTTTCATATCACAGACTAGGCCAGCCAGAATTACTCTTGATGAGAACTGATGGCAGCATTCAAAGCTTGCTAATAGCTGATGTGTGCTTTATGATCCTGTACCTATCATAGCCTGATATAGCCACATCTAGAACAGTCTTCTGTTCAGGAATTAAAATCCCCATATACAGTTTATATAACTAGATTAATTTTGCCTTTGCAGAAATATTTGTTTTTATACTGCTGTCGGGCAAGCTGGAGGGGCCCATACATTAGACGGTGGTACAGACGGTGGTACAAACGGTCGTTCTACTGATAAGACCGGTTTTGATGGATCTACTTGGCGGATCGGTCAAATCCAGTGTTATCAGCTGAACGACCATTTGAACACACGCCCAATTTGACGTCCAGACGACCGGTCGTTCAGACATCCAAACGCTCTGTCGTTTGGAAAAATCTGGCGTGTGTATGTACCTTTAAATCACCCACAGACTTGAGATAATTAAATTCTAATTTAGTTGGGAATGATCGGATCAGGAGACAATCTTACATGTGTAGATGCACCCAACCTGTGGCTAACCCTTCTTGAGGAAAATATTATTACCTGGGCTTGGTCTTCTCAGGCATATCGTCGGGAAGTGGTCAGTTTCTTCTCCCTCTCCATCAGTAGCTACTCATATGACTGTCTACATTCAGTCCAAGCGATCCTACACGTCTGTGCAGCATTCACAGTCCGCTAAACAGACCATTTTCAATCAATGCCGATGTGAACCGGGCCTTAGGCTTGTAAAGTTGAACAAAATGTGATATCACCAGATCAACCCCCCCCCCCCCCCCCCCCTCCACTACTCCTCCAGGAAGGACACTCCTATTTCGATGCATTGCATCATGAACAACTTTTTTTTTTAGAGCATTTCTAAAACAGTGGCAGTGTTTTTTTGTTTTTGCTCGGTGTTTGTTTTACATTTTATTTTACATTTTGAAATTGACATTTTAAATTTGTATATCAAGATTAGTTCAAACTTTAAAATGTGGATGATTTATGGTGTACCTTCAGTTTGCATTTTATGTGTGTTTTGCATACGGTAACTTATATTTTTGTTGCATAAAACAAGTTGAAAAAGAAAAATATTATGTATACTGCATTGTCTGGAGCAGAGATTATGAGAAGCCTTCATGAGCTAGAAGTATCAGCTGCCGGGTTGGACAAAAAGGATCACAACTCAGAGTTGCCCACATGCAGCCAGTTGGACCCAGGAATAGGTTACATCTCTTGGGATTGCTACATCTTTTCCAAATGTTCTCCTTTGCCTCCCAAACTTTTCATCTGAATACAGCTAGAGTGCTAATGGCACATATGTCACTGGGGCCTTAGGAATTAAAGAAACAACCAAGACAATCCAAACAGAAGGTCACAGTATGAATGTAGCTAAGACTGACGATGCAGCACAAATAAAAGTTGTCTTATCTGTTCTAAGCAACAGCCTAGCGGATAGCAGGGAGCAGTAGCATTATACGCTACAAGTACTGTAGCATGAAGCATCTGAAATGTAAATCAGGCAAATATCCTGGACACGGCAAGTAGAATAAGATAATCTTATTACAGCTGGAAAAGTGACAGCGTGAGTCACCCAGAACTCTGATTAGGCACATTGCCAAAATAAAGCATTGAATACACTACTCCCATGTGACTGTAATGAAAGGAAGACGAAAAGAATTGTCTATAGACCACAGGGCCTTACTCATGGAAGGGGGATGCTTTTGATAGGTTCACGGAGTACTTTTGCTGTCAAAATCAATTCATCATAACAAGTATTGAGTTTTAGAAAAGGATACATCATGCATACACCAAACTTAAAGGGACTCCGAGCAGTGCAGAAACTATGGAAAGATGCATATCATTTTAAAGCTCTTTCTCCTCTTTCCAATGATATATAAACCGCCGCCTTACGCCTTTTAGTTTTCGCTATTTTCGCGATTGAAATTTCTGCGGCCGCAATTTCAATCGCGAAAATAAAGAAAACTAAAAGGTGTAGCGTGATGGTTTAGGTGTTGCCAGAAAGAGGAGAAAGAGAGCTTTAAAATGATATCCATCTTTCCATAGTTACTTGTATTACACAGGACCACACTTTCCCCAGTGTCAGCAGCTCCATTCAGCAGAAAAAGTCGGCCTGTGTAATACAATGTAACTATGGAAAGATGGATATCATTTTAAAGCTCTCTTTCTCCTCTTTCTGGCGACACCTAAATCGTTGCCCTACGCCTTTTAGTTTTCTTTATTTTCGCGATTGAAATCGCGGCCGCGGCAATTTCAATCGCGAAAATAGCGAAAACTAAAAGGCATAGGGCAGTGGTTTATATATCATTGGAAAGAGGAGAAAGAGAGAGCTTTAAAATGATATGCATCTTTCCATAGTTTCTGCACTGCTCGGAGTCCCTTTAAAAGGATCCTGTACTGAGAGGAATATGGAGGATGCCATATTTATTTACTTTTAAACAATCCCAGTTGTTAGCTGCATGCTTGTTTCAGGTTTGTGATGCAGACACTACTGCAGCCAAACACAGCAGGACTGCCTGGCATCTGTTATTGTTTAAGAGGAAATAAATATGGCAACCTCCATATCTCTCTGACTTCTGGTGCCCTTTAAAGCTTTGGTTCAGTCTGTTATTTTTCATTAATTGTCAGTGTGCAATGTTTTCTGTACTGTACATCTGCACTTTTTTCAATAACAATATTTGAAATGGCTGCCTCCTGGATGCGGAGGTGGATTTGCTTTTTAAGCACAGAGTACATTACATGAGTTTGCCCATCTACTCCTTGTAGTGAAACAGACTAACTTTTTATTGCCAGCACTGCAGCTACAGTTACTCACTGCTCAGTGTGTATTTAAAGAGAATCTGTACTCCAAAATGCTTACAATAAAAAGCATACCATTCTATTCCTTATGTTCTCCTGGGCCCCTCTGTGCTGTTTCTGCCACTCCCTGCTGCAATCCTGGCTTGTAATTGCTTGTAATTTTATGCAGTGTTTACAAACAAAAAACATGGCTTCTAACCGGAGTGTAATACGCTGAGAACAGCTTACTGTGTGACTCATGCGAGCTTGGAGAGTGTGTGTATAGCTTCTGCCAATGACAAGCAGTGCTGCACATTCCACACATTTCAGCCTGAGCCCGACTGAGCCGATAGAGGAAAGAAGATACGATTTATTACAGAGACAGTGCAACTAGGAAAGGCTGCAGTAAGACAGACCACATTAGAACAGGCATATGAACTTATAGGATAGAAGAAATAAGGCTCAACATTTTGTTACAGAGTCTCTTTAAAGAGTAGCTGTCAGGCTGCAAAAGCCAATTTAAACCTCTGTTCTCCTGTGCTAAACAGTTTAGAAGGAAGCCAAAAATGCAATACTGAAGTTAAAAATCTCTCTTACTTTGATTTTTGCTGAATAGCAAGCCTCTTTATTCTCAAGATCCTAAGGAGGCTGGCAGGCTGCATAACAGATACTGCAAAGCATGCTGGGGCTGCTTCTTCTCCCTACTGCACTCCCTTGGTCCTCCCCTTCATTTCCCTATCCCGCCCTAAGGCTGCTTTCACAGTGAGAAGTTACAGGCCCATGTTAAAGCAGCTTGTATCTTGCAGCCCAACTCACAGCACTGAAAAATCAATGTGCTGTTCACAGGGCACATGTTCTGCATGAGTCCGCTATTGTTCCTAGCCACATGGCTAATTAATATTCACTGCACAGTAGTGTTGTCCGGATCATGAACCATTAGGATCTTTGATCCTGATCTTTTTTGCAAGTCGAATCATCAGGAAGCAGGGTAAGGGAGGATATTACATCACAATTGGCTTCATACAAGACAGTCAAACATGGAACCTGCCATGAGCTGTCAGGAGCATCATTCTCTGCATATACTATATAAAAATTCTGTGAAATCCAAACGTGGACAGTGAAATGCATATGTAATGTAAGTACAGCCAATATTTAGCTACTGATATATGTGTTTTTTTTCTCTGAGACCCTATACCTAACAGCTCCTCTTTAACCACTTAATGACAAGCTGACCTATAAAAAATTCCTGCTAGAGCCTCTGAACGGCTCCAGGACGTTTTTATAAGTCATACAGTGCTGCTGCCGCTGCATTCCCATGCACGTGCATTTGAAAAAAAACACCATAGAAAAAATACACCTTTATTTCCAAACAATATATTGTCACCATACTTTGTACTAGGGACATAATTAAAATCTTGTAATAACCAGGACAAATAGGCAGATAAAATGTGAGTGTTTTGCAAAGTAGCAGTGTTTATATTTAAACTATAGAGGATGGAATTGGAGAAATAGTGTATTTTTTCATTTTTTTCCTTGTTTTTCCCTTTAAAATGCATAGAAAACAAAGTAATTACTGAAAACTAATATCAACCCCAAAAAACCCAATTGCTGGTGAAAAAGACAAGATATAGATCATTTCATTGTGATTGGCAAATGAAAGGGATGAGCACTGAAAGGGGAAAATCGCTCTTGTCCGTTAAGGTAAAAACCCCTTTGGAGTGAAGTGGTTAAGAATTTAGGCCTCGTTCACATCAATCGCTTTTTTTATGCGCTTTTACAGCAGCGCATGCAGTTAGCATTGTGCATTGAATATAAATATTAATGTTTAGCAATGGGGAAGCATTCAGAGTAGTGCATTTTGCTGCTGGGCGTTTTCCAAATTGGATGCTGCATGCATTCCCATATTACAACTCTTTGCAATGCATGTCAATGGGTGCGCATATCAATGCACTTTACAAATGTGTTAACCCTTCCTGTACTGCTGCCTATTATGATTATAAAGTCATGTGGTACCTCTCTGTGCCCTACCCTGCTTGCAATAGGAAACTATTTCTCATTGCTCTTTTTAACCGTTTTAGAAATACTCTGTTGCGGGTGTAGGAAGGATTAACCTCCTTGGCGGTAACCCGGTGTGTGACACTGGGTAAGCCACCGGAGGGTGCCGCTCAGGCCCTGCTGGGCCGATTTAACCTAATTTTTTCAAACACGCAGCTAGCACTTTGCTAGCTGCGTGTTTGGTCTGATCGCCACCTGATCCGCTACCCGCCGCGGATACAGGCCCCCCGCATACCCCTTGCGCAGCCTGGCCAATCGCCGCCAGGCTGCGCTATGGGGTGGACCGGGCCTCCCTGTGACGTCACGACGTCCATGACGTCGATGACGTCACTCCGTTCGTCGCCATGGCGATGGGGGAAGCCCTCAAGGAAATCCCATTCAGAACGGGATTTCCTTATGGGCAAGCGGCGCCGGCTGTGATCGGAGGGGATGGGCGGACGCCGCGGGGAGGGGGGGAAGCATGTAGCTAGCACTAGGCTAGCTACATGCTAAAAAAAAAAGTGAAAAAACCCTCCCATGGCTGCGCAGCCGTGGGAATTGTACCGCCAGGGGGGTTAAATGCCTTTTACACACTGTGCAGGGACTAGGAGACATTGTCATCCAGCAGTAGTCCCACAGCGTTGAACCCAAAAAGTTAAGCCTCCTACAAATCCTAGAGGGTTCTGTAGTGCTGGATTGCCTCAACATTGTTTTCCTCCCGCTCAAAGCCACTCTGTTGTGTGGTGCCCTTTGTCCTGCCTCTCCTCTCCATAGCAACAGAATGCATCACTAACCTACAGGTCTATACAGAACTTGGCTCTGAAGTGTCACACAAGGGATTGAGTCCTGGCGATCGTTGGTGACAGTACAGGCTGTCCCTTACTTACAAACAAATGCAACTAACAAACAACTTCCCAGAACAGAACCAGTTTGTAAGTTGAGTCATGTGTTTTACACACTGGTATGTGTGGATAAATGATTTACTTTCGTACAACATTGGAATAGGATATAAAGTATAAACATTTGTTGTCCTCAATGTGCTTTTAATGTGTTTTAAAAACTACTTATAACATTTTATACAATAATGTAATGTGCAACAACAAAGATAGGTAACAACAAAAACAGTGTTATATATTTTATACATGTAGACAAAGTTGTATAAAATCCAACGTCATGTAAGTAGGGCATTGTCTGTAACTTTGTACGCACCTTCCCTCAGCAGAACAGTCAGGTGATCTGTGCACACTGTGAAAGTCTGGCTTCTGCCCTCTCCCTGCTCTTTCCTTACCATCTCAAGTGGTGATGATGGAATTGGGGGCGGACTTTGGAGAGTTTGGTGTCTGGAATACCTGTCATTCTTCTAGATGAAGGTAAAAAACAAGGAGGAGAGACCTCACAAAACTGGGTTGCACAATGGTAACCATGAGTTTCAGATTGAAAGTGGTGGAACCCAACCAACGAGGCAGGGTTTATTTTCTTAGGTGTTGTTGGGTCACGCTACAAACCAAACAGGATAGTGGATGGTAAAATGTAAAAACAAAAGATTGCTCAAGCTAAAAACAACAATAATCTACAAGGGGATTCGAAGGTAAGACACTGGGTGGGAGGCGCCCCAAAGGATGTATAAAATGATTAAAGGACATCCGAGGTGAAAATAAACTGATAAGAAAAACAATTTTATCTATTTTTACTTGTCCTAAAACTGACTTTTTAGATCTCCCACAGTTTTATTTTATATTTAAATCTACTTTTTAAGTTTTTACTATTTCATTGTCTCTGCTCAATGACACCTTCATTGAAGTATGCCCGAGCTCAAATCTATGATTTGTTCACCTTTTTTTCTCTCTTTCCTGCTGTAACGATTGGTGTCAGCACGCAAAGAGAATCTGATTATTGGTGATCTGCAGTATCACCAAGAATACAGATATATACCTGATTATTGATGATCTGCAGAATCACCAACAATACAGATATATCGCTAACCTCTGGGCCCCTGAAGCGTGTAAGTGTTTGGTGTAACAGTATGGATTGGACCACCGGGGTAGCAGGTGGTCCAATAAGTAGAAACAAACTCTACTGCAGTCAAGGACTCCAGGAGGGAGTAGACCTTGACTGGTTTGCAGCAGTGCCCCCTCTGAGAAGCAGGGGACCCCTGCAGGAGGACTGAGCACCCAAGGGGTGGGTGACAGTCAGACAGGTCAGGCAGGCCGGGTCGACAACACACAGACAAAGCACAAAGACAGAAGGCTGATTCGGTATCCAAGGCAAGCAGGGTTTGGCAACGGAATATCAGAAGTGCAAGGTACCGAATCAGAGATCAGAGGAATAGTCAGGAAAGCAAAGTCATAACAGATATCAAACAATGCCTAGTCTGGGTGTGAGGTCCGTGGTCTCTACACCCTGGAACTAGTCTGATGTATAACAGAATGATAACACAAGTTCCCTAGTCTGGGTGTGAGGTCCGTGGTCTCTACACCCTGGAACTAGTCTGATGTATAACAGAATGATAACACAAGTTCCCTAGTCTGGGTGTGAGGTCCGTGGTCTCTACACCCTGGAACTAGTCTGATGTATAACAGAATGATAACACAAGTTCCCTAGTCTGGGTGTGAGGTCGGTAGTCTCTACACCCTGGAACTAGTCTGATGTATAACAGAATGATAACACAGTATTCCTAGTCTGAGGTGTGAGGTCCGTGGTCTCTACACCCTGGAACTGGTCTAAGGAATAACACAGATGATGCACAGTAAACTGGCTAAGTGTGGATTCCCAGGTCCTCCTGGTTCCACCACACTGAAGGATCTGACTAAGGTCTGAGTGCTAACACATAGGTATTCGCAACGCCAGACAACCAGCAACTGAACAGCAAGAGATATATTTAGTGAAGCACTCCTCAGCGCCGCCCAGCTCCCATCAACCAATCATCTGCTGAGCTGGGGTCAGCTGACCGTCCCGATCAGCTGACCCTTCTCCTATTGGCATAAAGAGCCTGTCTTGCGGCGCGCGCGCGTAGCTCTCCACCTGTGTGCACTACTAGGTTCAGATAACCCAGACACATGTTGCTGTGAGGAAACCGCCGCTCTGTGCGCGGAAACCGCCGCCTCACTGTCAGCACAAGCGGCGGCTTCTCCGCAATTCTTCACACCTGCTCCCAGAAGCCAATTACTGACAGGAAAGTGTTTTATGGCTGTAATTACTTATCAGTGAGGGTTATGCTATAGACTGACCCAGTCCGAAACAGACTGAAACTTTCAATTGCATGCCTAAATATGAGGTTTAACTCTTTCAGGCAGAAAAAGAAAAAAAGGAACACAGCCTAGTTATTTGTGTGCTTGGCGCTATACATACACATATCTATCTCATCATGTCACATGTCACCTCGGTTGTCCTTTAAAGGCAGTTTAAAAGGCAAGATAACATAGATCCTAAGATTAGGACTAATATAATTTGAGAACAAATCATTTTATACATCCTTTGGGGCACCTCCCTCCCAGAGAATTGCTGGTCAGATAAATGTCTGATGTCCTTTCAACAGGAAATTGACTCACAGGACCCACCCAGCCAGATGCATGCAATGCTTTTGTTAAAAAAGTACAAATGTGCAGTGCACAAAATTTTGTGCCTTTCTACTTCATACAAAATTACCATGTTTTAAGTGTACCTGAACTCAGGAAACTGTTAGCAAACAAAAGCTATGAGTGAGTTCCTTTCACAACAATTCTACACATAGTTTGTGTTTTCAGGGGTTATTGAACCTTCTCTGTGTAAAACTGCGAAGAGTCGACAGCACTGACATAACTAATTTTGAAAATCCATTAAAACTCTTCAAACTCTCTATGATGCACTATTTTCAGTAGCACCTATGTGTTTTATTTTTTTTCTTTTCAATCTTTTCAATCACATTATAAGGAAAGCTAGCGTAAATGCATTTACTGCAAACATTAACAACTTCGCCTCCCTGATACAGTATATCTACACCCCGTTTAACTTCATTTCACCGCCCGGGGCGTAGATGTACACACCCCCGCTGCTACCGCCGCTGACTGTGCTCCCGCTCACTCGTGCGGGCACGCTCGTGCACGCCGCCAACCGCTCGCCTGGAGATCAATGAATGGGAAAACTGTTCCCGCTCGTTGATTTAAGTCCCCGCAGCAATGATCGGCATGCTTCCATGAGAAGCTGCTCGATCATTGTGAAAAAAAAGGTTTCCCAGCCTCATTACACTTCCTGTAAGCATACTTCCTACGCTTACAGGATGCTTTTACAAAAAATTACTGTGGCCAAATAGTAAAACTACATCCATTTTTCATATATAAATGCATAGTTTTACATTATAAATTAACTCATTACCTCCCACACTCCCCAATTTATTTATTTTTCGTAATTAAAAAAAATTACAATAAAAAAAAAATACATAAATAGTTACCTTAGGGACTGAACTCTTTAAATATTTATGTCAAGAGGGTATAACAATGTTACTTTATAAACTATGTTTAGTGATGGACGCAAAACTGAAAAAAATGCACCTTTATTTCCAAATACAATATTGGCGCCAAACATTGTGATAGGGACATAATTTAAATGGTGTAATAACCGGGACAAAAGGGCAAATACATTTCATGGATTTTAATTACAGTAGCATGCATTATTTAAAAACTATAATGGCCGAAAACTAAAAAATAATGATTTTTTTCCCACATTTTTTCCTATTTTCCCATTAAAACACATTTAGAATAAAATAATTATTGGCATAATGTCCCACCTAAAGAAAGCCTAATTGGTGGCGAAAAAAACAAGATATAGTTCATTTCATTGCGATAAGTAATGATAAATTTATAGACGAATGAATGGAAGGAGTGCTGAAAGGTGAAAATTGCTCGGATGCTGAAGGGGTAATTACCCTCAGTTGTGAAGTGGTTAAATGTAATAAAAGTATTCCTTCTGTATTGTATTTTATTGTAAGGGTTTGCGAAGCACTAACATAATCAATTGGGTGCTGCAACTCAGACGTCACATTATTTGTGATCTGCAGAATCACCAATAATACAGACGCTATACCTGATTATGTGGTGATCTGCAGTATCACCAATAATACTAGTATAGCTAGCTGAGAGTAAGGTGTGGTGTTTGGTGCAACAGTAGGAAAAATGGATAGATCTCACCAGAGGAGCTGGTGAGTACTATCTGCAACAACAGTGCTAGACCTCACCAGAGGAGCTGGTGGGTACTAGCTGTAACAACAGTGCTAGACCTCACCAGAGGAGCTGGTGGGTACTAGCTGTAAAGTATAGACTTCTCCAGAGGAGCTGGAGGATCTACTAACACAAATAGCGATGCTTTTACCAGAGGAGCTGGCAAAGTACTAATAATGAGAGAACTAAAGAAGTTTGGCTAAACCTTACCAGAGGAGCTGGTAAGGTACTGACAGTACAAATGACTGAATAGTTTTGCAAGACCTTGCCAGAGGAGCTGGTAAGGTAATAACAGCACAAGTGACTGAATAGTTTAGCAAGACCTTGTCAGAGGAGCTGGCAAGGTACTAACAGTCACTGGAACTTATACAAGTGAGTCTGAACCTCACCAGAGGGGCTGGTGGGTTCTAATAGCTAGAGCACCTCACCAGTGGCAAGGGCCCACTGGTGAGTAGAGTAGTCAGACAGGCAAGTTCGATAACAGACAGGTAGAGACAATACCAAAACGGCAGGCAAGAGAGTAGTTAATATCAGGCAGAGGTTCAGCAACTAAAGTCAGAAAGGCAGAGGTACAGAATCGTTTAGAAATAGCAAGGTCAGAGAGTAGCCACTATCATACACAGGTTATCAGAAATACAATGTAATAATAACTAACTATAGATAGATGTATATCGCAAACACTGCATATACATCTATCATCAACAGGAACCTCACTAGGTCTGAGCGCTAGCACGAGTGTATTCGCAACAGCTGATGAGTTGCCAATGAACAGTGAAGGCTTAAAGAGACTCTGTAACAAATTTTTCAGCCTTAGTTCTTCTATCCTATAAGTTCCTATGCCTGTTCTAATGTGCTCTGGCTTACTGCAGCCTTTCCTAATTGCACTGTCTCTGTAATAAATCTCATCTCCTTTCCTCTGTCGTGTCTGTCGGGCTAAGGCTTGAATGTGTGGAATGTGCAGGGCTGCTTGTGATTGGATAGAAGCGATACACACCCTCTGCAGGCCCCCTGCACACTCTGTATGACTCACACACTCTGTTTATGTGAGCCTATCACAAGCTGGTTAGTTTGTTTGTAAACACTGCCTAAAACTGTTAATTACAAGCCAGGATTGCAGCAGAAAGTGGCAGAAACAGCACAGAGGGGCACAGGAGAAAATAAGGAATAGAATGGTATGCTTTTTAGTGTAAGAATATTAGAGTACAGATTCTCTTTAAGAAGCTGAGGAGAGCCCAGCACCACGCCCCCTAGCAATCAGCCAATCCTAGCGGCGCGAGTCACTGCTGACGTCAGCCGACCGGCAGGTCAGCTGACGCGCCTTCGTACAGCATAAAGGTCCTGTCTCTGCGCGATACAGAGACCCTATGAGCAAGAGACAATGCCGTTCCCGGCGTGCTGGACGCCGCCGGGACGGATAAGGCCTGTGAACAGGGAACAAAGGCGGCTGCGGATCTATCCTGCGCATCCGCAGCCGCAATAGTTTCAGACATTACAAAGCTCTAGTATTATTTATATTACTGCAGAATTATGTTAAGAAGGTGCACACAATGACTTACCGTAATCACTAATAGGCAGTTGTTTCATTTGATCATTTCTCTCCTTGCTTTCCAGTTGGTTCAATGTGACCACTTAGTGTAGTGTGACCCTTTTCAGGACTGGAACCCACTAGAGCATTTTTTTTAGTGATTAGTGATCCCTTTCAAACGCTAGCGATTTCCCTAAATGCTCTGCCAATGTAAATGGAGGGGACAGATTCCACTAGAGCGATTGCGATTTGGCAAATCACAGTCTCGGGACATGCAGTATTTTGGAAGCGTTTCCATTCTAATATACTATATAGGAGCTCCCAAAATTGCTTGCAAAGCGCTATTACAAATCACTAGCAATTGCGATAGTGCTTTGTTGTGGGTCCCAGACCTCAGAGATGATTTCCAGTGAATTGTGGGCCTTATCACCCACCTAGAACACTTCTGAGAAGAGCACTCCAAGATAAATAAGAAAAAACATCCTTATATTGCTCTAACGTATTCCATAGCAATTTCATACTGCTTTGCATTGACCTCATCTCAAGCTAGCCAGAGCGTGGGAGGATTGGCATGAAAAGTTTGTGGACTTAATTGTAAGACTTTTATAAAGATGCCCACTTTAGCACAGATTACGTCAGCAGGGTCATATTCGCTGGTGATCAGCACATGAAAAAGTCAAGCAGGTTATGCTTCAGTGGACCTTACTGTGCATTCTGTTCTGCAGTACTGTAGTTATATTATAAATTTCTTCTATATAAATTGATCTTAAAGTTACATAATTAGGTATGTTCTGTTTTCGGAATAAAATGTCCTTTAATTTTCCACGGGCTTGTATGGCATTCTCCAATCAACAATATAGAGCCTTCCGGTTCCGCCTACGGTCCCTTCGTTCTAGTGCTGTGTCCCCCATTAGCAGTCTCCGACCGATGGGTCCACAGACAATCAAACCATAATGGTAGTCGCCAAGATACGCATAGTCAGAGCTGGGTGCTTGTGGTGTACTAAAAAAACGGGTGGGGATTGGTGGAATTGGTTGTATGGCGCGATCCCTCCCTTATTAGTTTTTAAATGGTTGATCTTTAGGGATCTTTTGAGCTGTCAATTTATGCCAAATGTTTGTACCAATAAAGTTTAGATAAGCACTTGTAGAGTTGCTGTGTAAAATAGTGATCTATACACACAGCAACAGCTCCTTCTGTTATTGAGTGGTGCAACTTTTGATAGGAATGTCGGTGCACATTTTTGATTTGGTACAAGTAATCATTTTAAATATGTTTAGCAAGGAAAAATTATTTGTTTAACAAAGGTTCTTCTTAAAGTAGAACAAAAGAAAAGTAGCCGTGCTTTACTGTCTGAAAACAAAAGTGAAACACATTTTTTCTAAGAGCTCTATATGGTAGATTTCCTTCTTCACCTAGCACTAACATAATGGATGTGCTCTGGCCTTCACTACAGTTTGCTGCCATATCCCCCCCCCCCTTAATTCTTTTGTTCCAATCTTAGCAAGATCTGCTGTTGAGTCTTCTATCCATGTTGTCCCCTCCCCTCCTTGTTGAGTACAATCATTATTTCATTATTCTTTTTCCTCCTCCATTCTCTCAGCATGTCCCAGCCATATCATGTGCTGTGCTTTTCTTTACCTGACAATGTTATTTCTTCCAACTCATTGTTATAGTGCATTCTCCCGTTATTGCATTCTTTTACTGGTCCAGCAAGTCTTCTAAGTATCTCTTTCAAATATTATTACAGCTTGCCCGTCACCTTTTGTAAAGGCTCATGTCTTTGCTCCATGTGACAGCAATGCCCATACTAATGTCCTTTAGATTTTAATTTTAGGTTTCCAGTTATTAGCTTTAAATAAAGTGCACATATTAGGCTTTGTTATCAGTTTATATCCTCTCTATTTGATGTCCCCCCCACTATCCCCCTAACTAACCTAGCCATGTCAGCCCCATTCTCCCCTTCCGCTATATCTCCAAGGGTCTTCAATTTTCCCAGTCATACGGCTGAAGCATTCAAAACAGCAGCATTACCCCTTACACTAAACCCCCTCCCCCTTAGAACTACAACTCCCCTCTGCTTAGTATACTGGTGGATGGGATGGAGTTGGGAGGAGGAGGCACCAAAAAGAAAAAAATAAAGGCAAAGGTAGGCTTTACTTGGTACCCCTACGTATGTCAATTTTGAGATGCCTCCAGCACTTTTCCTTCATGTTTGTCGTTTTTGTTCACATTGAAAATGAAGTAATGTAACAGCATATGTCTTTGATGATGATTGTCCGTTATAATTTTGGACCATCGGCTGCAGGCAGACTTGCTCAGTCAAGTGCCATAAACTGTCCTGTGGGGAATCTGCTCAAAATATCTGGCCCAATTGGTTACTTGCCACCTGCATTATGTAAAGTGCAGAAAATGGGGCACATGTACAGAAATCATATTGGGCTGGGGACAATTTGATGTCTGTGGGTACCTGTAGCCATAGCCACAGGGAGAGATTTAGTAGCCCACTGACACAAATCAGTCTAGCCCATTAAACTTCACCCATGAATACACATCACACCCCAATCCACACCCTTGGCAAACACCATTGGCAAATGGGAAAATGCTTGTTCATATTTCTGCAGTTTCACTGCATTAAAATACATTATGGCTCAATATAATTACTGTGTTTGATCTGCACATGTATGGACAAATGTGAAATGTAAATTATTATATCTGGTGCCTTTAAGTGCCCCTGCTACTAATGGGAAATCTAGTCCTGCATCCCAAAGTAGTTGGAGCTTTTTATTTGTTCACTGAGAAGCCTATTTTTTGTGGTAATTGTTACATTTCTAGGCTGATATTCTTTTTGTTGTGATTACTGTGCCATCTGGGTAGGTACAAATTTGACTAGGATTATTGTTCCTTTATAATTGACTTCCGTAATGTTATTATGTAATGCAGTATTAAATAACAAAGTAGAAAGTCCATTGCCTGCTTAACTTTGCATTTAAATTAAAAGTTGTTTTCCTATTGTTAACTTGACCGATGGGCCATCAAGGTAATTTAAATACGGATTATTATTTTTGTAGGATTTCAAATATTCTGTCCACACATCGCTAATTTTTTTTTTTAACCTATTCCAACTATCAAAACTGTGGCTAAAGAGGAACTGTAACACACTGAGAGGCTGAGTCTTACCTGCTAGTGGCAGCGTAGTGTGCGTTACTTTGTAATTTGTAAAAACAAAACAGAGGACACCGAGAGCCCAATAGTGCAATATTGTCTGGTAAGCGCAATATATAAAATAATGTCAAAGGTTCTTATACTCACAAAGATGGATTACCATCAGGCAACCACTTGACAGGCAGGTGGGGAGTATTAGTACCTGACCCCACTCAGGTATAAAAGTCGCTCTCTGTAGATAGAAAAATGGGGAAAGAACCCCTCCACCAGGGGTGGACTTAATAGTGCTGTAATATGTACGAACAGAGGCGCCAAGCAGATTAAAACAATGTTCTAAAAATGATAAAAAGAGGGAAGTCGAGGTGGACTTACCTCCCTCTGGTAGTGGACATATACTCAAATGCAGAGTAAAAATATATATACAATTTATTCACCACTCCATAAAATCGCAACGTGTTTCGCGGTCAACAGTCCCGCTTCATCAGGCAGTATAGGAGCATAAAAAACTGGTTCAGGTCCATAACGCGTATGAGCGCCTCACAGAGAACATTGTTTTACTCTGCTTGGCGCCTCTGTTCGTACATATTACAGTTACTTAGTAATGGCCGATCCTTTCACTTGCCGTGACGTATTGGTACTGTCATACTTGACTAGCGTGACCGCGACTACGTTAAATAATGTAGTAGTGGCTGCGCTTCTGAAGTGTGGTATAGAAAAAGTAGAAGAAGAAGGTAGACAGAGGTTTTTTTTTTTTTTTTACCAAACTAACTATGGTACCAAAATAGTAAGGGGGTTCAACCTAGTTGTATTTGAGTGGGTAAAAATTGTAAGGGACGGTTCTCATTTGCTTTAAAAACATATCCATGAGATACGTTGTTAAAGCAGACCTGAACTCAGAGCTTCTTCTCTGCTCTAAAAGATACACAACAGCTTAATAAACTTTAAAGAAAAACATTTCTTTGTTACAGCTGATACAAATTCTAAAATAAATCTGCAGTGTTTTAACTTCCTACTTTCATGGAAGCAGACATATTGTTAACATCCTGTGCTTTCAAATGAGTCTATCTGCCATGGCAATCAGCTGACACAGCTGAGGGATCAAATTAAAACTTGAGATGAGACACAGTTGAGGGGGAATTATACAGGCTAAACTCTCTAAATACATACAGGGTGCATTTCTCTATGTTTTCCTTCTGTCCTGTGCAAGAGTGCAGGTCCACTTTAAAGCTCCTCGAAAACATAGGAAACTGATCCTATGTTAAAAATCGGACACTCTTGCACTTGGTAAAAATGCGGATCATGGCCTTGCTAGGTCATCTATCAATGGCACTATGAAAGAGAGGGGGTAAAGGATCCTTTATGATTGATACTGGACCCCCATGGGTCTGCACTCTCGGGGTCTGTTGTCCTCGGACAACTGCTTTTGTGGATGCGGCCTCACTGTTGACCAACTCCACTGCTGGTGGTTGTGCCCTGAGGTATTCAAATTATGGTGCTCCTGTTTTCAAATAGCGTCTATGGCCCTTGATGTTGATATACCCCCTGATCCCTGAGTAGCTTTATTCCATATGAAATCCCCTCTCCTGTTTAAATTTCAGAACACTCTTTTGGTTCAGTTTTGCAATGGAGCACAGGACCTAATAGGCAAGGAGTGGAAATCCCCATCTATTTGTTCCCAGGCTCTCATCAATAAAATCCAGGAAATGTGCCTTCTGGAGAAGATTACGTTTTCAATATCCAACAAAATGTCCAATTTTGATCAAAACTGGACCCCTCAGTCCATGTGGCGTGAATCTAGATCATAACCTTCTGTCTGGCCACTAGTCAGTTTGCAGTGGGTTAGCATTTATTTTCGTGTTAATGTTACCTGATTGGCCTTTAATGATTTGTATTGTGCATATTATTGCTACATACACCTTTACTCCCCACACGCATTGTATGCTTGTCCATTGTATCGGGTATGATGTTCCAATTAGTAATATGGGCAATCTTGTATGGATTTGTGATTATCTTCTGCTTTTGTTTCATAAAAGTTATTGAAAAACAAACACACATGGATCGTACACGGATCCGTGTGCCTCGGAATGCAGAGTCTGGATTTGGCACATTTTCCCGGACTAGACTGGAAAATGTGCCCAATGAAAGCCTATGAGAATAGGCACTGTCCGCTCTCACTAGGCTAGTCGCCGCACCCGCGTTGTCCATTTCACCCACATCCATGCCACCGCAGTGATGTCATACTCACATGTCCTGCCACCCATCGCCCCAAAACAACCCGGAGGCCAGGAGATTCTCCATTGGACTGCAACAGACCAATGGAAATCCTCAGCAACAGTGAGAATTCTCATTGGTTCACATTGAACCAATGAAAATTCCCCCTGTTGCTATGGAGAATCAGCCTGTTGCAGCTGAAGGGACCAAGTGGCGGGACGAGTGTCAAGACTGGTGAGCGGCGTTTGTGTACAGGCCAACAAGAGTGACGCTGCAAATGTGGAATGGACAGTGAACGGTAGAGTACTTTGCACAATGCGGATGCAGAACGAATGGAACGCATCCTCCTCGTGGATGCGCGTTCCGTTTCTATTCCACATCTTCTCCAGTGTGACCAGAGCCTAACTCCAAACCTGCAATTTGTGGCTTTGATGAATTTGGCATCTATAGAAGTCTTTAGGCTTGGCTCCCATTATTGCAGATGCAAAACAGGCACAGTAAGCGCATTCACTAAGCATTTGTTCTCTGTCCATTTTGCATCCAATCTGCGCAGTCCGCCCATCCGAAATGATTGCCACTTCCCACTGCCAATCACCACCACTTGGTCCCTGCACACAGCCCAGAGGCTGGCAGAAGCATGGGGCTCCCCATAGGCTTCATTCTCCCTAGCAACAAGGAGAATTTTCATTGGTCCACTATGAACCAATGAGAAGTCTCCCTTTTGCTGAGGATTCCCATTGGTCTTTTGCAGCCCAATGGAGAATCCAATGTTTCTGCCAGCCATCACCAGGCTGTGTACAGGGACCCAGCAGTGGCAGGACATGTAGCCCGGGGCAGATGCGTTACCCCCATAGGCTATATGGGGAACGCATCCACCTGCCCGGGATTATCACAGAAGTGCAGTCCACTTACTGCAATGGATCCCACGGATGTGTTGCAGAGTGACAAGTGTGAGTGGCTATTTATAAAATAGGACCTGTTACCTGTCAGTTTAGCGATGAGCAGAGAGTGGACAAAAAATGTCCGTTCTCCACTCAAGAGGGAACACAACCTTACACATTTCCATTCTGCGGCTGTCCCTGTTTCAGCACTAGTGGTTATTATGGCATCTCTGCTGACAAGCTCTGTTTATCCTTTTAGCGTAATCTGAAGAAGCTTAACAGTGTGATCTGCTTATCTCACTTCAGCACATCCATTCATCAGCAGCATCCTATAAGGTGTCCTAAAGGTTACCTCTGTCATTAACTGCCTTGTGAAATATTGTTATCTAATGGCAACCAATCAAGTTCCCTTTCATTTTCCTAACTGCACTAGGCATCTGGAATCTGATTTGTTGCTATGGCTAACTGACATTTTGCTTTTCACAATTATTCCCATAACAAAGATTCCTTGTAAACTGTACACTTTATTTGTGCTTTTTTTTGTCCTTTTCTGTCAGTCAACAAAGCATACTTGAAAATTACCACGTGTTGTGCAGGTTTGTCCTGATTCCACTTGGAAGAGTAATGTGTGGTTGTATGGTAATAGGACATTGTCAGGGAACATAACAATGGCCTTATCCAGTGACATTGCACAGGGTCAGTGTGCAGAAGGCAAATAAAATGAAATAAAACTACATGCATATTTAGAATATCTCACCGAGGTTGGTCTTATATCCTGTTGAAACTTTGCATTGTCTAAAGCCCAATCTACACAATATGATTCTTTGTGTGATTTGATTACGATTCTATTTACGATCCGATTAAATCCGACATGTCCGATAGGGATTCGATTCATTAAAAATCGATTTGCCATTGCAAAACAAAGGCAAATCGAATTGAATCAAATCTAATCCCGATCGGACATGTCGGATTTAATCAGATCGTAAATAGAATCGTAATCGAATTGCACAAAGAATCATATCGTGTAGATGGGGATTTAGGGTGATCATATACTTTTCAGTTAGGGGTAGATAGGGTTAACAGTCAATATCTTCCCAATATCAATTGTTTACCCATTCAACCACTCAGCACTTTTAGTTATTAGACAAGATTTCAGCAGAAATAGTGTCGATGTCTAATATCGATCTTACCTCTGCAGTCACTAGGTTGTATCTACCTCGCATCAGCAATGATCATTCCTTCAGATCTATTCGTACTTCGTACTACCTGATAAAGTACAAAACCATGCAGAATAATGATGGTACACTGCTACCCACAGCCTGCCTGTGTTCCTACAAACCAGGGCGCCGCTGAAAAAGTCATGCCCCCCCTTCACTTAAGTTTCACATCCCCTACCCTCCAGCAAAAAGTGTAGCCATTATCGAACCCCATCCTTAGTAAGAGGTGTGGCCTGTAACTGTGGCCAAGTCACATTACACTGGGTTCCAACAGAGGGCTGACCGGCTGCAGTAAAGAGAACATGAGGATCTGGTCCTGGAGTAGGTATATGTTCTCAGCTGTGCCACTCTGTTATTCACATGGGGTCTGAGAGAGGCAGGCCTAATTAGCCCACTTGAATTGTAGATGCATCAGGGTTACTATAGTTACACCTTTGGCCCAGGATTTTCCTGCAGCATAGATTAGTTAATGAACCTACTTGTGTGATCTGTAATATCGATAGAAAATGCTATAATGTAGTTTCAATAGATTTTAATTAGATACATTGATTATGTCTAATCTATTGAAGATCTATAACTGTGTATGGTCTGCTTTAGCAGTGCTTCTGTTATCCAGAATGAGGTCTACGTTGGTATAGTGCTAAAATTTTTACCAATATGCATGGTGTGTCCCGGGAGCCGGCTCTTCTCTCCATACTTCGGAAGGCATGGTTCCATACTGTAGCTAAGGGGCCTTGCTTGATGAGGTCATCACGTGAGGGACCCTTGAAGCTACAGTATGGAACCATGCCTTCCGAAGCATGGAGAGAAGAGCCGGCTCCTGGGACACGCCAGATTGAGTAAAGACTGCAGCCGACTCACACAGGAGGGGGGAAGGGATCGGAGGAATCGGGTAAATTGCCGCTGTCACTGCACCCGATGGAGCAGGGCGAGTGATAATCAGCGGCAGCCACCACGCACCTCCCGGAGGAAGGGATCGGATCACTGGGGACATTGCAGCTGTCACTGCACCTGCGATGAAGCAGGGTGAGTGACAAATAACTGCAGGCGACGCACACGGAAGGGATCGGAGGAACAGGGGAAGTTGCCGCTGTCACTGCACCCACAGGGTGAGTGACACTACATCACGCTTCAGCCGCTGTGCAGGGGGGAGGGAGGAAGGTTCCACTAGACTGCCAGGGATTAATTTTTAGGGGAGGCTGTGAGGCCACATTCGGACCATTAGACGCAGCAACATTTTCCCATCTTTTGGGAGGGAAAAAAGTGCTTCTTATGGTCCGAAAAAAACGGTATTTCCATATATCCATTTTCGTTTTACCCTTTTTCTTTTATTTGTCGCTGGGCTGTTCTTCTCTATAATTGTTACTTTTAACGATTTTCTGTATATATCAATTATTTATATTGCATTTATATTAAACGACTTTAAAGTCCTTTTCTTCGGCGACAAAACCTGCTTTCAGCCAACCAGAAAGAATCCTAGCCTTTCTGAAGAACTGCTACCCTGAAGTACTGTATTGATAGCTAGAGCTGTGTGTTCTAACCATTTTTTTATTCACAGATTTAGAATAATTAGAGCGGTTTTCCCTTTTCCTGAAAAGGGGTGGTGGCAGCCCATTTTATGAAATATTGTGTAAGTAAAGGGTTCCTGTAGCTCGCAAGCTCCCTTCTAGCATGTCTGCTGCCCAATTCCAGTGGTTTTTCAGCTCATTCATTACATCCACAAGGTTGGATGGTCTGTGTGCTGAAAAAGATTGGAAGGCATTGAGCGGTCCGGCCACTAGGGGTGGGTGACCATCTCTGTTCTGAGTTAGAAACCATAAAATGGTGACCTCATTACTATCAATCACTGAATCCCAGTTGTACATAATACGTGTCCATTACAAAAATGTAGTGTTTAGCTGATTAAAATATTACATTTATGAAATGGTATTTTTTGTTCACAAAACATGTAATTTGACTATAGGCAGGGTCGGATTTACAGCTCGGGAGCCTATAGGCACATAAGGTCTGGCGCCTTAAGCTCCACCCCTTAACACAGGCCACACCCCTTTAAACCCAGGTCCATGTCCGCACTTCTCTTCATGCACCCACGCAAGCATGGCTGCACCTGCGCAGTAGCACACGTGCACACACATGTGATGAAGGGGGGAGACACTCACACTATGCATGCACACACATATATGGGATGGGGGACTCACACTAAGCAGGCACGCGCATACACACACACACACACACACATGATGGGGGGAGACTCACACTAAGCATGCACACACACACGTGATGGGGGGGGAGGGAGACACACACTAAGCAGGCACGCTCATATACACACACACACACATGATGGGGGGAGACTCACACTAAGCATGCACACACACACGTGATGGGGGGGAGGGGGACACACACTAGGCAGGCACGCGCATACACACACACACACACACACACACGATGGGGGGGGGGAGACTCACACTAAGCATGCACACACACACGTGATGGGGGGGAGGGAGACACACACTAAGCAGGCATGCGCATACACACACACACACACACACACACGATGGGGGGAGACTCACACTAAGCATGCACACACACATGTGATGGGGGGGAGGGAGACACACACTAAGCAGGCATGCGCATACACACACACACACACACACACACACACACACACACACACACACACACACACACACACGATGGGGGAGACTCACACTAAACTCACACTAAACACACACACACACACACACACACACACACACACACACACACACACACACACACACACACACAGACTCATAGGTGCACAGATACACAGATGCTGCAGCTGCAATGTTAACCCTCCTCTACCCCCCCCCCCCATTTCCTCTTTGAAACCTCCTTTTTTTTATAAAATTAAATACCTGCAGGTCCAGAGCAGGGGCGTAGCAATAGGGGTTGCAGAGGTTGCGACCGCATCGGGGCCCTTGGGCCAGAGGGACCCCAAAGGGTCCTCCCTCAAATACGGTATTAGCTCTCTATTGGTCCTGTGCTCATAATAATCACTTCTATAGATACTTTGAATAGTGGTAATCATTAACAAACTGTTCCCAATCCCCTTCTTGCACCTCTTACACTGTAGTTGCCATTGGCAGGTTTTGGTGCACCGTATCAATTGTATAGAGTGCTTGGGGGGCCCCAATGTAAAACTTGCATCGGGGTCCACAGCTCCCTAGCTACGCCACTGGTCCAGAGAGCATGCCAATCCTCGTGTGCTAAAAGAGTGCAGGAAGCCGGCTTCTCTCTCCAATGCAGTGCCACTGCTGGCGTCCTGCAGCGTTGCCTAGCAACGCTGACACCACAGACGGCCCAGTCTGTCCTTTCTTTGATGACAGCGGGCTGCAGGGTGACATGGAGGGCGCAGCTGTCGGGTCCTATCGGCAGTGCAGCGCTGGCCTAGCGCTTCTACAGGAAATAGAGCCGGGACACCAGGTCACTTCAGGAAGCTGGGTGGGCGGGCGCTCTGAGAGGAATGCAATGCACCCTACCGCGCTGTGCATCTCCAGCCTCTGCTCACATCCCACAGAGCAAGGAAGACAAAGTGACACTCTAGTGACCCACCCCTTACAATTGCTCTGCCTATAGGCAAGTGCCTACAGTGCCTAATGGCAAATCCTGCCCTGACTATAGGTGTAAGTTACAGTGCAAACCTCCTGTCACATGTCTATGGCCCACCAAGAGGTCTTCATGTCGCAGTGGAGAACCATTGCCATTAGTCATGTGATTCACCTCTTTCAAGTTACACAGAGTGCAGTAACGTAGCTTTATATACACGGATATGAAAAGTAAACAATGACATAAGGAGGGCTACTAAACCTCCTTTCTGTGTCAGACTTCCGTGAAGGATTGACAACCTTCTAGAAATATATGCAGTGTAAAAAAATGAAACCATATAAGGTAACAGTAAGATCAATAAAAAAAAAAAAATGAATGTCCTTAAAGTAAACCTATATTTTGTGAACTTAAAATGTACCTGTGTCCAAATCCAGTAAAGTAAAGCAAGCCTGTGAAAACATTATAAAGGTTGCTATCTTATCATTGTGCCACATCTGGCATCAGTGTTATTTTCTTTCCTATGAAATTTCCTATTTTTGTTTTCAATATTTTTTTATTGAACAATTTTTTTTAATAAAAGTGTTCATTATATGTGTAACGGAAAGGAATATGAAAAAGCAAGAGTTGGTAAAATGGTAGTACAAGATACTTTTTCCCATGAAGGGGAGCAGAAATGTTGACATTTCCTATTTATATGACTATAGAGTGAGGCTTGGGCTTCACATGCTAGTTGGCTCTTGGTCAGCCTTCTCTGCCGAGTGTCTATTGTGCGTATTGTGGCCCGGGTTTATCGCCAAGATATCAAGATTGATGGATTGTCTCAGCCGAATGGAGGCCAAGGCCATTGTTTTCCTCATGTTCCATCCCTCCAAGAAGGTTTCTTGGCTAGCGACGTGTCCATATAGAACTCAGTCCCAAAATATTGCCTAAGGAATCAGATCCCGACACCTGTGGGTGACCATACACTTGCGTGTACATGCACACTTATATTAAGCATATACCATACAATTTTGGATAAATCCGTATACAGTCAGTATCTTCCAGAAAATGATTCTTAACCTGGTCTGTCACCTTGTATTCAGCAGAAATTTTGTCTAATACGGTATCAATTGCTCAGCTAGAGCTTCTAGCTTCCTACTCTCCAATGCAGCACACAGCTGTGCAGGTGTCGCTCCTGCAAGCTTTGACCGTTAGTGCCATAGTTTTTGTGTGACAGGGGCAGGTGAGTAAAGGAAATTGCAGCTATCATAGTTCCTTATAACTTATAAAGTTAGTGTGACTGACACTGAAACCCTGTCCACAGTGATCAGTTGCGTTGCAGAATACCGGTTCACATTAGAGTAAAAAAACAGTCCATTCCTGGATTGGATGGGAACGGATCATAATGGATGGGATCGGATCCAATGTTGACCTATGGATCCGTTCACATCCATCCGTTCAAACTGATCCGTTCCACACAATCCGTTGAACGGACTGCAACTTTGGTTCTGCAACAATTTTTCCGGACCGATGAGCCCTGCGGAACGGAAATTGAAGCAGAAGCACTGTATTGGGGGCAATGAGAAAACGGAATGTTTCTTCACACTAGTGAAACGGACCGTTCTAAATACAAAAATACACTTTGGGGGTGGAGTTCTGGGGGGGATGATGGAAACTGAATGAAAGCAGTGGAGTGAAAACAGATCCAATCGACTGGTTATCAGGTCCGTTTTCACTTATCCGTTTGCAACATCAACACAAGTGTGAACCGGGCCTGATTCTGCATGTCAAATCACTGCCCATATAATTTGATGGGCCAGTTCACAGTACTGCGTTGTAACTAATCACATTATTCTAACTGGCTTGCATGCAGGCTTTGTAGTAAAGTCTATGTCCAGTCTGCACTGCACTTCAGTCATTATAACGCATTATAATGCGTGTGTTAGGCAACTGACCACTGTGAACCTAGCCTGACTTAGATTTACACTGCTGGTCTACTTTACGTATTTCAATTGTTCAAATAAATGGGTGTAGCTATGGTTTTCAGCGCCCGGGTCAAAGACAATTTTTGCGCCCCCCCATTGGGACAAAATGTGCGTGGACATGCATCAGAATGTGGACGTGGTCATGGGTGGAGACAGATGGACAAATGCTGTTTAGATAGCCACATGTGCCCCTTCCCCATAGATGGACAGATGTGCCTCCTCTCCCCCATAGTGGCTGGAAAGTGTACTGGTTAAGGGCTCTGCCTTTGACATGGGAGACCAGGGTTCGAATCCTGGCTAGGTCAAGTACCTATTCAGTAAGGAGTTCAAGGCAACACTCCCTAACACTGCAGGGTGGCCTCTTGAGCGCGTCCCAGTGGCTGCAGCTCTTGAGTGCTTTGAGTCCAACAGGAGAAAAGCGCTATACAAATGTTCGGATTATTATTATGTGCCACCTTTAGATAGCCAAATGTGCCCCCCCTTCCTCATGTTTATATAGTCAGATTTGCTCCCCTTCTTTCTGTTTATAGATAGATGTGACCGCTTTTTCTGCTGCTGTAATGTTTCTGCACTCCTCTGCAGAGGGAGGGAGAGAAGCAGGGGCATTTCGGGCAGCCAGCAAGCTGTCTCTCACAAGCATGGAGGTGCAGCAGCTGTACTGAGCGTCCTCACAGTGCTGCGCCCGGGGACATATGTACCCCCTTGCCCACCCACAGCTACGCCTCTGAATAAACCCAAAGGAAGACAAAATAAACCCCTTTTGTGACTCCTTCACTCGTGATGCACGTGTGTACCAGAACTCATGGAGACCTATGTGATCAGCAACTACATTTGCAAGGCTCTGATTTTCTGTGATCACTTCCTGCTTTATCACATGATTAGCTTAGCTCTGATCAAACTGACCACATGTTTCTCAATGAGTTTTCATACACACAAGCAGCACTATTCTTTATGATGGGATCAGCAATGCTGAATATTTCTTTCTTAGATGTGGGCTATGAGCCTTAATTTGTGATATGACCAGAGTTGTGTGCCAGATATCAAACCTGCACATAGCTACGTATATTCCCTGGATGATGACACTCTTTCAAAGTGGGAGACGGACCAAAATTCAACTACTTGTCCTTTAATGGAAACTCAAAAGAAGCATTTAATAGTGTGCAATTATTTTGGTAAAAGATGATCATGAATATATTAATATATTAAATCTATTTATAAATGCAGACTTCCAAGAAAAATATTTTTGCTTGGATTTGGATTACTAACTGCTTTCATGTGACATACACAGTATTCGTGATGCGTTGCTGAAAATGTAGATAGCGTTAGCTTGCCAAATGGAATGGCGTTCTGTGTATGCCATGAAGCTCTCTACAGTGCGATGCCAACCTGTTTAGGCATTGTCAGGCACACAACAGTAACGTGATATCATAAAGATACTAAAGCGCAACTCACAATGGACCGCTGCCAGAAACGAGATCATTCCATCACTGGCTCGCTGTGGCTCTTTTTTATTTATTTTTTTTATTTTTATATATATTGGAAAGCAGTCTATAGAAATATGGGCTGGCAAGTCTTGTTTTTCATGGCCCCATACTAAATACTTTTTCAAATTGTGACACAGGTGTTAAGGTTATGTTCCTAGCAGGATGTCAAAGCCTCACATTTATCATTGGAAGAGAATTTTTTGGCTGGATTGCTTTGCCTGACTTAACAGGTATGTGATGCGCTTCGCGACTGCTGCTCTCAGTATCCGCATCACGTGGTGCCAAGTCATGGAAGAATAACTGGACACATGTAGCTGATGCAAAGCATAAAGCAGCATTCTTTCTACTCACAACGGAATTAAAACCAACTTTATTACATTTGTTTAAAGCCTTAAAGGACAACTGTAGAGAGAGGTATTATTATTATTTATTTATAAAGCGCCAACATATTCCGTGGCGCTGTACAATGTAAGAAAACAAACAAGGGATACATAATGATACAGACAATGATATACATGAAATATGAACACTGATACAAGATACAGCACTGCTGATTACAATTTGATTTAACATGATGACTAAAATGTATAAATTTCTAACAGTGTGCAAGCAATTGAATTAATAACATTCCATGACACAAAAGGGTGAGAGCCCTGCCCTTGCGAGCTTACAATCTAAAGAGGTATATAGAGGCTGCCATATTTATTTATTAATACCAGTTGCCTGGCAGCCCTGCTGATCTATTTGGCTGGCGTAGTGTCTGACGTACACCAGAAACAAGCATGCAGCTAATCTTGTCAGTGCCAACATTAATGTCGGAAACACCTGATCTGCTGCATTCTTGTTCAGGGTCTATGGCTAAAAGTATTAGAGACAGAGGATCAGCAGGACAGCCAGGCAACTGGTATTACACAAAAGGAAAGTAAAACATGGCAGCCTCCACAGTTGTCCTTTAAGTAAACCTCCCATTTTTAATGCATGTGACGGATATCATTGCATTAAAGTAGGCCTGTGAACAGAAAAAAATGTAACATTTAGATACTTAGCTCAGTTGTGGGAATCCTCTGGATGCTCCTGAAGCTTCCCAGATCCTCTGCAAGCCCCCTGCTGCTTTTTAAAGTACAACTGAAGTGAGAAGAATATGGAGGCTTCCATATTTATTTCCTTTTAAGCAATACCAGTTGCCTGGCAGCCCTGCTGATCTATTTGGCGGCAGTAGTGTTTGATTAACACCAGAGACAAGCATGCAGCTAATCCTGTCAGATTTAACAATATTGTCATAAACACCTGATCTGTATATGCTTGTTCAGGCTTTATGGCTAAAAGTATTAGAGGCAGAGGATCAGCAGGATAGCCATGCAACTGGTATTGTTTAAAAGGAAATAAATATGGCAACCTCCATATTATACTTCTCATTACAGTTGCCTCGAGCGGGCCGGGGCAAGCAGGTGGGGGTGGCTTTAGAACACAGAGCTTTAATAGACTGAGCAGTGCCGCCCAGTTGACCACACCTCAGGGTGTCCATTTCCTCAATAGCCACCCTATGTAAGCCAACGTGTGCGTGTCAATGGCGTCTCCTGACGAAGGCGTGGACACGCCGAAACACGTCGTGACGTCATTGGTACACGTTTACACCACAGAGGGCACCTTGGGTCAACTCACCACCTGGATCCCCACTGCTTCTGGCCACTGCAGTCCTTTGGGTGCTTGTCTGTCGGTTGATATCTTCAGGGCTTTATGCCGTTTTATGCCTGCTTTTATCTTCTATCCAGTAGGTGCATTTGTATTGTGCTTTTTATTTTATTAAAAGGTATCACACTATGGAGCGCCCCTCTTGTTTTTTGCCTTTCTTCTCCAGTCTGCCTTACAACCGAGTGCTGAGGAGCTGCTAGAGTGTGATCTTTTACAATTCTTGAGCTGATCCTCCACCCACAGCAGCGCAAGATTTCCCATCATTTCTTCTATTCTTCCATCACTAGCCTGTCCACATTGGCTAATGTCTTTAGACCACTGCCCATTAGTCCTGTCATCAATATCAGGTGACTGATAATGTTGGCAAATAGAAGCAGAGAAAGAATACAGAGGCCCTAGGTAAGACAGTAGTCTTGGTTCTCCCTGCTTGCCATATGGTCTTATGGTAAGGTGGGGACAGGAGCTCAAAAGAGAGATCAGGAATGTCTCTGGTGTGCCTAGTGGGAGCTTCAGCTCTGAAGAGGAACAGCTTATTGAGTGTGAAAGGGATCGGCACAATTTATGGATCAAACCTGAATCTTAGTCTATAGGTCCTATTTCCACTAGCTGCAAATCGGGACCACTTTCCGCACGCGATTTCGGATGAGGAAATGCAGCCTATTGACATTAATAGGCTGCATCCGAATCACATGCTGGAAAAAAAGATGCTGCAGTTTCCCGCAGATGCCTCCGTGCATGGCACAGCTATAGTGATTCGGGTGCAGCTGTGCCACGTTGTATTTGGAAATTGATGTGGTACCTAGTGGAAATGTTCCCACTAACAATTGGGACACAGGTTCATTTTAAAATACAACCTCATTTATCTTACTGTTTACATAAGATGATAGGGTCTCATTTTTTTCCTTCATAATTGGGGAGAAATTGTACACTGGTCAGATTTTTGAAATGTTGCAATCAATAAGAAAAAAATGATTGTAATTCTTAAATTGAAGAGAAATTTAAGAATTGTTTGGTGTGCCTCCACCTTGAAAAACCAATCAAATAATGTCTTCTTTTATTGTCATTCGGTGAAGCCTTTTTTAAGGCAAGGCTGTTCGTTTCTGCAGAGTTTTGTTCTTCACACTTTGGTATTGAATAATTTCACATTTTGTCAAGTGAATTTTTTTGCTGGTAATTAGAACCATGTAGAGAAGTGGGCAGTTCTGAAAAATGACAATCCGTCGAAAACCTGTTACTACACGCTGCGATGAAATATGTTTAGCGTCAAGAGAGCGTTAACTTAACAGGTTCAGATTGTTTTGTACAATTAAGGTGTGCATTTGCATTTGATCTTCTTATTACCGCTTATGCTAAAAAAAAGGCCGTCAGGATGGATGTTGAAGAGGACCGGTCACAATATACATTCGTAATAACCTGATTCCACTCTGATGCAATGACATATTAGATCTCTGACCTGTTGTTTATTTTTATTTCTTCCCTTAATCATCAGTTCCAGTCAGGTTGTAGTGAACTGGACTTTACTAGGCTGCCTATTGTACTTCCTGAACTCAGTTCTTCTAACAGCCCTCCCAACCACTCCTCCCTTTTTGAAACACCCACATAATGACTGTAGTATAGGTCTTCCCAGTTTTGTTTTTATAGAAAATCTTCTGAGATCCCCCAGAATGATAGATATTTGGCTACTATAGTAGCAACTAGCAGAGGTTGTAACTATGGCACATGATGGTGCCGCCGCGAGGGTTGCAGTGTGGGTGGAGCTGGTCTGCCACTCAGCTTCCCTCCATCTTTTCAACATAGAAGGGAGGCAAAGCCCAGAGGATGGGGCAGCATCAAGACAGGTTGATTGAGGGATGGTGGTGAGAAGCAGCCTTCTTGGAGGAGGAATCAATTGAAGTTTAGATCCACCAACATCCCAGTGGATCACCCTGTCCTAAATACTGCCTCACTCTCTGGACTTTGCCTCCCTTCTATGTAGAAATGTTTGAGGGAAGCCGAGCTGAAGATCAGATCCACTCACACTGCAACCCTCATGGCTGCAACAAATCCCCCCCCCCCCCCCCCCCCCCAGGCGCATCACCAAGTGCCATAGTTAAAACTTCCGCTAGTCACCACCATAGGATCCAGATCCCTACAAAATCTTGGAGACCTCAGATTTCCTACCAAAACAAAACTGGGAGGGCCTATCCTAGTGGGGCCCTGCCCCAACATGCCAATGCTATATTCAATGCATCCACAGAACAAGCAATGGAGGATTTCAATGGTACAAAGGCTATTACTCTTATTTAATACACCCAATTTTTATGATCATTATGAATTTTTTATGATTATAAACATACCTCCCAACTTTTTGAGATAAGAAAGAGGGACACTGAAGCACGCCCCTGTCACACCCCTAATCACGCCCCAGACACACACCCTAGTCAAGCATACCATAAACATTTCATAAGAAAAATATTATGTTGTAGAATTCAAACGACACTTGTCCTTTCTATCCTGGTTCATTTCCCTTTATATTAACATTAATATAAGAAATATTTACATTTAAAAAGGATAGGAATAAAGTTTAGAGTGAATTAAACCGCTTTTTTGTAAGAAAAATACATAGATCTACACGGATCTGTACAAAAGTCCTGAAAGAGGGACAAATGAGGAAGAAAGAGGGACAGAGGGATTTGGTTCTGAAGAAGGACTGTCCCTCCAAAAGAGGGACAGTTGGGAACTATGGTAATACATTTGCATAATGCTGCATCAACTCAAAATTATTGGCATCTCAGACCATCCATAATCAGGACTTGAACCCTCGGGCGACAGGTCTGGGATGAGGCTGCACATGATACAAATGACTACAAATAAAGATGGCCATACATCTATAGCTGCAGGGGAGCCTCTAGGCATAGGCAGTACAAGCCATTGCCTGGAGTGCCATTGGTCCTGGGGGCGCCATGTTGCTGGATTAAGCCATGCCCCTGGATGAAGCCACACCCCTGACTAAGCCCTGCCCCCACAGGTGTTCTATCACTTGCTTCTAATGCATCTGCTTAGTGTAAGTTGCAGGCAGCTGCCACCAGGGCCGGCCTTAGGTTTCACAGCGCCCTGAGCGTAACCAGATTTTGGTGCCCCCCCATTCATCCTCTTCGCGTTTCAGCGCACCACACACATACACTAATGGGGGGGGGGGGGGCGTGCCTCCGTCCATCCTGATTCCTGACATATAGCTATAAGTCCCCCCCAGTATAGGTAGCCAGGCATAGGTGACCCAGTAAAAGTAGCCAGCTGTAGATCCCTCCCAGTATAGGTTAGCCAGGTAGGTGCCCCCAGTATAGGTAGCCAGTATACTTTCTCCAGTATAGGTTAGATAGGCATTTGTTCCAGCTATAGGTTAGATAGGTAGGTGCCTCCAGTACAGGTTAGATAGGTAGCTGCCCCCAGTGTATAGGTTAGATAGGTAGCTGCCACCAGTATAGATTAGATAGGTAACTGCCCCCAGTATAGATTAGATAGGTTGCTGCCCCCAGTATAGATTAGATAGGTTGCTGCCCCCAGTATAGATTAGATAGGTAGGTGGCCCGCAGTATAGATTAGATAGGTAGGTGGCCCGCAGTATAGATTAGATAGGTAGGTGGCCCGCAGTATAGATTAGATAGGTAGGTGGCCCGCAGTATAGATTAGATAGGTAGGTGGCCCGCAGTATAGATTAGATAGGTAGGTGGCCCACAGTATAGGTTAGATTGGTAGCTGCCCCCAGTATAGGTTAGATAGGTAGCTGACCCCAGTATAGGTTAGATAGGTAGCTGCCCCCAGTATAGGTTAGATAGGTAGCTGCCCCCAGTATAGGTTAGATAGGTAGCTGCCCCCAGTATAGGTTAGATAGGTAGATGACCCCAGTATAGATTAGATAGGTAGCTGTCCCCCCCCCCCAGTATAGGTTAGATAGGTAGGTGCCCCCAGTATAGATTAGATAGGTAGCTGCCCCCCCAGTATAGGTTAGATAGGTAGGTGCCCCCAGTATAGATTAGATAGGTAGCTGCCCCCCCAGTATTGGTTAGATAGGTAGGTGCCCCCAGTATAGAGTAGGTAGGTAGGTGCCCCCTCATACTGGAGGGGGAGCCGCGGGGAGGGCAGCCCGACCTCTCCCTCCCTTCCTCTCCGGGCACTCTCCCTGCTCCCCCCTCTGATGCACACTGCAGCAGAACCAGAGAGAACAACTCACCTCCCTCGCTGGTTTCGATCGCCGGCGCCTCTCACTTCCCGCTGGTCGCCTCTTCTACATTAGTTACTGAGACACACTAAACTTCCTGTTAATGTAGAAGAGGCGACCAGCGGGAAGTGAGAGGCGCCGGCGATCGGAACCAGGGAGGTGAGTTGTTTGTTTTCTCTGGCTCTGCTGCAGTGTGCATCGGAGGGGGGAAGCAGGGAGAGTGCCCGGAGAGGAAGGGAGGGAGAGGTCGGGCAGCCCTCCCCGCGGCTCCCCCTCCATCACGGTGGCTGCACGGGCATCATGTTTGCCCCTTATCACGGCACCAGGGGGCGGAGCTTCCATGCGGCAGGAGCGCCCCCTGGAAGCCGGCGCCCTGAGCGATCGCACCGGTCGCTCAGGTCAAAGGCCAGCCCTGGCTGCCACTGTGTCCCTCTATGACTTGTACATCCCCCCCCCCTTTGTGCCTCCTTCTGTCCCTTTTAGGCCTCCTGTCTCCTTGTGCCTCCTTCAGTCCCTTGTGCCATGTCTGACCTCCTGTTTGTCCCATCTCCCTTTGTGCCTCCTTCTGTCCCCCTGTGCCACCTCTGTCTCCTGTCCATGGTCCACCTGTGCCTCATGTCCCCTTGTGCCTCATGTCCCCTTGTGCCTTTCTTTGTCCCCCCGTGCTACCTCTGCCCCCCTATTCCTCCTTCAGTCCCACTCTGCCTCCTGTCTCCATGTGCCACCTCTATCCCCTGTGCCTTCTTCTGTCTCCCTGTGCCTTCTGTCTCCCCGTGGCTCTGTCTGTCCCCCTCTGCCTCCTTCTGTCTTACTGTGCCTCCTTACATCCCCCTCTGTCTTCTTCTGTCACCCTTTTGTTGCGCCTTCTCTCCCCCTTTGTGCATCCTACTGTCTACCTGTGCTTCCTTCTGGCCCCTTTGTGCTTTTTTCTGCCCCCCATTGTGCCTCCTCTTGTCCCAAGCGTGCCTCCTCCTGTCCCCTGTGTTCCTCCTTCAGTCCCCCACTGTCCTTTTTTGTGGCTCCTTCTGGCCCTCATGCCTTCTTCCGTCCCCCTGTACCGCCCCCCTGTGGACCTTCTTCTGTCGTCCTGTGCCTCCTTTGCATCTCATTCAATCCCCCATTGTGCCTCCTTGTGTCCCCCGTGTGCCTCCTTCCGCCCTCCCGTGTCTCCTTTTGTTGCCCATAGGAGCATCAGTGACTCCAAAGACCCCATTGCTTATTCTGTTCAGAGGATGCTTTTATACATCAGTCCCAATTTCTCCAAATGGGGTTCGTTTTGTTTTTAAGCCTGCAGACTTGAAGATCAGCTTTTAATGTATTTTAATAAAGAAAACTTTTTACCTATTTTATAGTATTTGTGAAATAGTGACAAGTTATTTTAGAAAAAGAACAATCATTTTTATTTTGGAAATTGATTTTGCTCCCGGAAAAAAAGGAAATACATTGTGCGTGTTTCAATGCTCGCTGATTGCGCTCCACTGGCACAATCAAAACAGCATCTTTTATTGCCGAGGACCTGGCGCCTCATCAGTCGCGCATATTAGTGATGAGGATTCTCTACTAACGCTGCGTTCCCCACCTTGCACCGTCCAGAAGCGATGGCCAGGTTCTGCATGATTGCCTCTGCCTGGCAAAAAAACCTTAATCTGTTTTCTACAATGCATTCCATGGCCTCTCTTTTTCTCTCCTCCCCCCCACTAAGAAACATCTGTATAACACTGAACTATGTCTTGGCTGTATCGGTTCAATAAAAAGATACATTCCCTTGCACGTTTCTTGTGGCCCAGAAAGAGCAGCTGAAGAGCCATTGTGCTTCCCACCCACGGCGCTCCGCTAACCCGGGAATGAAAGAGTTACCTTCTGCTTAACAGTGGCATTTAAATGGCTTCTGATCCCGGGAGGAGAATAAAGACTCAGATAAATCGGCCGTGTCAGAACCTCACTGGAGACTGTAAATTATATGAGGCAAAGTAGAAATTGTAGCATTGAATGGGTGGAAGTTAATTTGAAAAGACCCAGGGGGAGAATTTGCAGGGGGGTGGAGGAAGAGGGGGTGCAGGCATAGCTGAGCCGTTCTCTCCTTATCAATATCTAGCACTAATCCCTCTACCCAGCACCACACCTCTTATTTACGATGCTGAGCCTTGTTGCTTTATGGGATCTGTCTCGGCCGTCAGTCACGCCTGAGTCTAAGCGAATGCTTTGATTTATCGTACAGCGTTCATCCTCCACTAATCAAGGTGGACAGCAAGCTCTAACGGTCAGTGTTCAGTTATTTGGCTCAGCGATGTGTTAATAAGTGAGCAGGTGGTGCAAGCGAGCTGCATCGTGTTCGGTTTTATTTTCTAGGTGGATGAACTAATAGGTGGGCGCAGCGTTTGGGTATGAATGCACATTATCATAATACACCAGGATAAAGGTATTTTAAAGGTAAGAAGATGCAGATGTATTTACTTACTATTGACAAGGAATTGCCACCAGTCATTTAGAAGTGAATCTAGTTTGATCTGTTGCCACCCAACAGTAGATATGGAAATAGGAAGCTGTAAAAGGTTGGCAGAGACACTGCAGATGTTAATAGAATAACAAAAATGTTCCCCATAATTAACCACTTCCGGATACCGGGTGGTTTTGCTGATCGGTGCTGCGTGGGCTCTCCAGCCCGCAGCACCGATCAGCTAGCAGCCAGGCCGATCAGACTTCCCCCCTTTTTTCCCCACTAGGGGGATGTCCTGCTGGGGGGGGTCTGATCGCCGCCGGCTGCTTGCGCTTGCGGGGGGGGCTCTCTTCAAAGCCCCCCTCCGCAGCGCTTCCTGGCCGCCTTCCCCTTCCCTCCCTCTACCTCCCCCTGTGAGTGGCGCAGGATGGAATTCCGTCCTGCGCCGGATAGGATAGGCTTCAGCCTATCAGGTGCCGGCGGTCCCCGGCCAATCAGAGGCCGGGGATCGCCGATCTCCGCCACGGCGCTGCTGCGCAGCAGCGCCGTATACATGTAAACACCGGGGAAGATCTTCCCCGTGTGTTTACATTTACCCTGCGAGCCACGATCGGAGGCTCGCAGGGTGTTCACGGAGACACCCTCCGTGAACTGACATGGAACGGCCGCTCATACGAGCGGCCGTTTCCATGCAATCCACTTCAGGATTCAGGGGCGTAGTTAAGCGTACGCCGAATCCTGAAGTGGTTAAAGTAAATAGAAAAACGCACTTTGGGTTTGATACTCACCATAGAAGAGGGAAGGCTCTGGATAGTATAGATCCTTCTTGGTCCTCCATCCACCCTGTCGTTCCAGCGCTGACATCGAGTAAAGCAATCGGGTGGTTCTTCCATGAAGCAACGTGAATCACATGTTTCAAGGTGGTGACAGTTAGAGGGCGACAACAGGCGGCTCCCCATCCCAAATGTCCCACTCTTTGGACTCCCCGTCTCCCTCTCCCTAGATGAGCGGCGCCACTTTACTCACCTGCTCTAAGTGTTCCAGTGATGGGATCTTCATCCACCCATCCAGCGTCCTGTATCTATAGCTACAGCAGTGCCTCATGTGACCTTTTGTGTGCTGCCGGGTCACATGAGGTGCTGCTGTAATCAGAGAGGAAGCAGGACTTCACGTGTGGCTGGTGATCCCAAAGCTAATCTGGTGAGTGATGCAGCGCCAGTGCAGTACATACCGGGCATCCTAGGGGCCAGATTCTGCGGGCCAACAGGTAGGACATGCTGTCTTGGAGGAAGCAGGGGAAGATACACCTAGTGCCAGTGCCTGCAATGCACAGCCTGATGTGTCTCTCCGGTCCGGCTTTGCAAACGCGGGGGGAGGGGGGTTGGTCTCTAACAAGCAGAGGAAGGTAAGCATAGTGCCAGTGCCTGCAATGCACAGCCTCATGTGTCTCTCCGGTCCGGCCTTGCACACGCCGGGGGGGTTATTTCCTCACAATGTGTTGCTTCAGGTAGCAAAAAGTCTAGAACCGGCCCTGGAAGCTATTCAATCTGCTCAGTCGAATAGCACTTTGGAACTACTAGCATTCCTGAGTAGTGCCAAGGCCGAGTGCATCACTACTGCACATGCGCAAATCCAGACTCGTGCATGGACATTAGTGGTTCTGAAGAGATATTCGGTGAAATAGCTTTACAATGCTGGAAGGTGGCTCTAATGGAGGAATGGGAAGGTGAACTTTCTCTTTTCAGGTTTGCTTTAATAAACTTATAATAATATAAAGGAGCCCTGTAGTGATATGTAACTGGATGAGATAAACATATTCTTACAGTCCAAATACTATGTAGAAGTAGTCTGTGTTCCATCTTTCTTTTTTCTCATTGTAGAGGTTTAGAATCCAGGGCAGTAGCGTAAATCCTTTGTACATATGATAGATGGTTCTCATCCAAGCTTGCGGTCGTGGCCACCTCTGCAGAGAATCTAGCATCTGCACAGTAGCTTCCAAATCCCCTCGATCTGCCTGGTGAATCAACTTGGCTGAGCACTGGCTGAGGACATTGTTCTTCCATTCACCCCGCCTAGTGTTGAGCCGAAATTTTCGAAATTTCGCGTTACTATAATTATGCATGCGAAATTTGCTATTACGATGCGAAATTATGGTAGCGTAATTGCCATTAAAATCGTAATTGAAAATCCTGTAAGCGTAATTTTCAACGTGTAATTTCGCGTTTCGTTCATAACGTAATTTTGCGTTAAACCATAACGTAATTTCGCGTTAAACCATAACGTAATTTCGCATTTCTTAGTAATTTCGCGAATTTCGTAATTACTTGTTAGCAGTGTTGCTCGCGAATTTTCGCCAAAGGCACTTTCGATGCGAAAATGCCATTTTCGGGTTCGCTTAATTTTCGCGAAATTTAGCTTATTTTTTTCGCGTTTTCGTCTGCATGGCGAATTTTGATGCGAAATATCACTACATGGCGAATTTTATATGCGAAATAGCACATGTAGACAGTACAAGGCCACATTTCGAAATTAACTGGTATATGCGTACAAACGTTTGCATGCAAGGCGAACGTAAATTCGCGATACTCCTCGTAATGCGAAAATTAACGAAGATATTCGCCGAACTTTTCGCTTCTTGAGGTCTCGAAAAACAACTCAGCATTCCGTAACGCGAAAACTACGCGAAAATTAACGCTTACAGTAATATGAACTATCGTGAAATTACGTTATGTAACTACGCTTACAAACGGTTGCATGCAAGGCAAACGTAATTTCGTGATACCCACTGTAATGCGAAAATTACGCGAAACTTAAGCTTACGTGGAATTTCGCGAAATCCTTCTTCATTACGATTATGTACTTACGGCCATAATCGTAATTACACTAATTACGCGAAATTTCGCGAAATCGTAATTAAGTCATTACGCTCATTTCTAACCCCGCCTGCTCTGTCATGCACCATGCCGTGGGCCCTCCACCAACCTTCATAGCAACAGAACGCAAACAGAAGGCAAGCGATGTGCCCGTACAGCCTTGACCCTGAACTGTCACTTGAGGTCCTTACCTGCCACTGATAACTAATCAGAGGTTGTAAAATTCTGTGTGACTGAGAAAAACATGTTGACTTCTATGATCATGTTCATGCAGGAAACATATAACAGGTTCAATAATTCAAGATGTGTCTAAAATAAATGCCCTCATATCCCTTTAAACATACATTTTCATTTTTAAAAACAAAATAAGACTATGGGATTCCAGGAAAGTCCCATTTAGGATTACAACTATAGATGTGTACTGTATATCTCAACTTGTAGAATTGTTTATTGATCAGTTTACTTTCACTTCAGGTTTACTTTACAGCCCCAGCTCAGGTACAGTTTTATATGCATTCCATTGAACATTGTGCTGAATAAATTATGAATAAAAAACTTGTTACAGTCGTGATTATACATTTGTCATGTTAGCTTCTATGATTAAAGGGGCACTATGGCTAAAAATTGTAAAATTTAAAATATGTTCAAACGTAGACAAATAAGAAGTGCGTTTTTTCAAGAGCAAAATGAGCAATGAATTACTTTTCTCCTATGTTGCTGTCACTTACAGTAGGTAGTAGAAATCTGACAGAAGCGACAGGTTTTGGACTAGTCCATCCGTTCATAGGGGATTCTTAGCAAGGCTTTTATTCTTTATAAAGATATTCCCTAAAAAGGATTTAAACAATGATTCTGGCCAGCTTCCTTGCTCGTTACACAGTTTTTCGGCAGTTGGACAGAGCAACTGCCATTTACTAAGGGATCCATCTGAAAATGGCGCCTGTGAATAATGGCGCAAGGTGTTGCCGCTAATCCGTTTGCCGCTTATCGCTATTTAACGTTAAAGCCTTATTGTTATTTAACGTTAACACACAGAAGCCTCTCTGTACCTGTCCCTAACCCCTAAACCCCCCCCCCCTGGTGGTGCCTAACCCTAACCACCCCCTGGTGGTGCCTAACCCTAAGAGCCCCCTGGTGGTGCCTAACCCTAAGACCCCCCCCGGTTGGTGCCTAACCCTAAGACCCCCCTGGTGGTGCCTAACCCTAACCTCCCCCCTGGTGGTGCCTAACCCTAAGACCCCCCTGGTGGTGCCTAACCCTAAGAGCCCCCTGGTGGGGCCTAACCCTAAGACCCCCCTAGTGGTGCCTAACCCTAAGATCCTCCCAGCGGTGCCTAACCCTAACCTTGACAGTGTTACATTAAATCCATTCACCGTTTTGCAGTTAACGTCTGCAGTTTGGCTTATGTAGGGCGCTATTGATAAATAGCGTTACTGTGCACAATAACGTCTGCTGTTTGGCAAATGAACGGCACTATTGAAAAATAACGTTAGTGTGTGCCACTATTGATAAATAACGTTAGTGTGTGCCGCTTTTCTTCTTTTTTCCCTGTGCGCCATTATTATGCAGTACTAACGATAAATAGCGATAAGCGTATCTTTTTAATGCGGCGCCATTTTTATGCATAGGTGCTGTGCGCCATTATTCACTGATCCGTTCACTAAGTGCTTTTGAAAATAAATAAATCCCTAAGAATCCCCCCATGAAGAGGTGGACTAGTCCAAAACCTGTTGCTTCGGTCAGATTTCTACTACATACTGTAAGTGACAGCAAAATAGGAGAAAAGGCATGTATGGCTCATTTTACTCTGGAAAAAACATACTTCTTATTTTGTGACATGCACAAATTGTGCTTGCGCTCCAGGTGCCATGAATATATTGGAGAGGGGGGGGGGGGCTGTAGAGTACCAGGACAGTGTGTGTGTGGGGGGGGGGGGGAGTGCAGAGTGGGATACGTGTATGTGGACAGAGCACGGAGTCAGTGGGGGACACCCATAGATAAAGTATACTGCACGGGGCACCGTGGGCCATATTTTACATTGGGGGGGGGGGGGGACAATTCCCAAGAGATTTTGGCCTGCAGTTTATGGGCTGGCAACAGATCTCTCTCCGATCAGATTGAGATCTATCTCCTGGTCGATCTGCCCATACATCCTCTGATGTCAAGGCACCCTTAATGCAGTGTATGTAGTTAAAGTCAGATTAAAAAGGGTTAAGTAAATTGAGATGCGATATTGTCTTAATCATTTGTAAATAAGGTTATCAACTAGTTTGGAGGCATATGGAAGAAAAGACATTAATGGCCTCAATTCACTAAGCTTTATCAAACACTTTATCAAACGTTTGATAATTTACCTCATGGATAAAAACTAATTTTGAATTCACTAAGATGTTATAGATTCATTGGATGTTTTATCGATAAAACATTCGATAAATATATAACACCTTAGTGAATTCAAAATTAGATTTTACCCATGAGGTAAATTATCAAACGTTTGATAAAGTGTTTGATAAAGCTTAGTCATTGAGGCCATTGAATGGCAGCTAGATAGTTGGGAGGTATCAAGAGAGGATTTCCTATTTATCAGAAGAACAATTCAGTGTTTGAAGGCTGAGGGGAAAACACCAGTGGAGAGGGAAAGCTTGAACAGTTTAGTCTGTGCATGAGCCATGGTGTAGGTGTGGGCACAGAGTAGTCAGAGGCCAGGGGTCGAATTGACAGCCAGGGCCGGAGCTACCATGGGAAAAAAATGGGCAATTGCCCCAGGGCCCCAGAGCCTGTAGGGGCCCCCAAGGTGTCCCTCCCCCATCTTAACTGTTGCTCCCCAGGGACTCTGTAGGGTCTGTTAAGTTGGGAGGTGATTGGGGGAGGGTCAGCAGCCAGCTCAGGGGCCCAGGAGGGAAATGTGGCTGCAACAAAGGGCTTCTAATGACGCTTTTTGGTCGGGGTTGTCGGGGGGCCCCCAGGCTAATTTTGCCCTAGGGCCCAATTGTTACTTGAACCGGCCCTGTTGACAGCAGACAGAGATGATGAGGCAAACTCATCCAAACTAACAAGGCTGAGGGAGGTGGATAGAGTGGGTGGTGTGGAAGTAGTATTATTGAGCTGAGATATCACATCTGATTGTGGTGGTGTTTTTTTATTTCTAGGTAGTAGGCTGTGTGTTGGGTGGTGAAGGTGACAATAGAGGAATGTATTGTAGAATAGAGGCATTAGTTGAATGTGACAGAGGAGGTGTGGATTGGATGCCTGTGAAGGTACAAGCACAGGGGAGTACTTTTGCTTTGCTACACAATGTGTTGCACTGATGTAGCTTAGCTTTTTAATCAAGGAAGTTGTAGTCCAGGCCAGATTTTCTCTGCTCGTGTTGAGTTGCACAGCCAGCTTTTTGCAGTCATCTTGTGTGATTGTTGTGCCATGGATGAGGATTAGTGAGGCGGGGGAAGCAAAAGGTGGCAGCGACAACTTTATTCAGTGCCGGCGATGGAAAGCAATTACATGGGGAGTCAGCTAGGCTAGGAGAGATGAGATTGAAGCGAGTGGTGGTGAGTTAGACAAGGGAGCCTAAAAAAGGTGTGTTTGAGGTAACGGTGGTCTCGCTGCCAGTGAACTGGTCTGAGAGGGGGTGAAGGAGGGCGGGATGTGAGGCTGAAAGGGTAAAGGTTGTAGTGAACCTAAAAAAACACCTTGCTGGGAGCACTTCCATTTTTGTAGTCTACGTTCCTCAGGGATTTCAGCCTGTTCCTCGACTCCTTCTTGTCTGAACAACATGATCATACAAGCCAAACAGAACCAGCTCCTCTTGCTTCTGTTGAACTCATTCACTTTGGCTACTCAGATCAGTGTGATTTAAGGTGACCATACACTGATTAGGTAGATGCCTCTGATCAAAGGCTGATCAGAGAGGAATATATTACTACCATAAAATGTATACAGATTTTCAGCATGAAATCTATTGAAAATCTTTGGAGCCGCCACCACCTGCTGCCCCCCCTCAGGTCTCCCCCATCTTATGTGCTCCCCGGGTTGTACAGACTGTTGGCAGCAGAGCATACGCTCAACTTTCTTCCGACATGGCACTCCTCCTGTGTCCTCTCTCCATTACTGCTGGGGCACCTCTACCCTGTGATTTGGTAACAGGTACATTACGTGACCACGTACACGCCATCAGGTCATGTGACACAGGCAGCCTGCCGGTACGGGAGAGCTGACAAAGGAAGACCACGCCAGCCATCAGGTGATTTTTACGCTCTGCTGCAACACTCTTCACGTGGCTGGGGAGACCGGGGGTGGTCTGTCGGTTGTCCCAAAATCTACCGCTGTGCTTCTGATCTCTCCCTTTCGAGTGACATCTTTCCATCCTGCATGATCAATAGTTTTGATAGATTTTGGCCGAAATTATCATGGGGCTACATTGCGGCATCGATCTCTGGCAGTTTCATAATGGTCAAGCAAGAGGATGGGCACCTTAAAGGAATGGGCAAACAGCAGAGATTTGACAGCTCACACATTTATTTGTCCTTATTTTGACTGATAATTATCAGAGATGCCCAGCATATTTACTGCTGGCAAGGTAAATCACTGCAGTATTCCCCCCAAAGGGGAGTTCATGTGATGTTCCTGCTCACTTCACATAGTGCTCTGGGAGAGATGACTGTGTGACATCATTGAGAAGGTGGGATTACATACTAATATACTGCAAAATATAGATATAAGATGTATTTCTGACATTGAAACCAGGATTATTAAGGCAAAAATGGGTATCCTGAATAATTTATTGTTATACTATATATCTTTATAGCTCCCCTTCAAAGACAGAATTACTGGCAAAAGTATCCCCTGCTCCAATAGATTTGCCACATTATTAATACTGTCTAAATAAAGTGCCTAAATTGTAGATAAAAGTTACCTTCACCCCTACATGGAGCTTTATCAGGTTACATAGACAAGGACCTGCAACATGCTCAGTTCTCCCTTCTGTGATGAGAGTTTCCTTGATATATGAAGAGCAGGGAGCTTATTGGGGTGATTGATGTGGCAACCACCCTGATCTTGAGCAACAGTTTTCTTATTTTATTTTTCACTCATGCACAGTTCTCTGAACATAATGTGAGGCAAACATGCATTATGACAACTTCCATCACTAACTTTACTGTAATCTAGGGGAATTGTGATTTTTACACAGATGACATTACTTTGGGAAAAAGGAAGCTAGGATAACTGTATGGCAAATAAGGTGTTGGGAGACAGGTTTTGATTGCGTGTTATGCCACACTTTAACTTTTTTTTAAAACAAGGATAAGAATCAGTAAAAGCCTCTCATCACATGGAAACGGTAACATTTGGATGCTCTTATTATTCAGCTCTCAGATGATATTTTTAAATCTCTACCTTAGAAACAGGCTTTACAATCTGTGGTGGTATACTCTGTTATTCAGTGTATCTAAGTAAATAAGTATATAAATCATTAGCGCACTAAGTACCCAGACTTCCTTAGTACCTTGCTTTCAGGGCCAGTATCATATTTTGCTTATTTCTTTCGCCTTCGCTGCAGCCATACATACACAAGCAGCGAGAGAGCTCTAAAATGCACCATAAATAAAGGCGCCGTTAGCACAGTGTTTCAGAACATGACACCCATTCAGTTAGAGTTATAAGAAGGAATGGGAGGAGTTCTAAGAAGCGAGCATTAGGATAAGTTATAGCATGGGGTTGCGTGAAGTACAGCAGTAGCAGCCGTTACAGAGAGGAGTTATAGAGCGACAATAGGAAGAGTTATAGCAAGGGGTTATATATGTAGCAGTAGGCAAAGTTATAGACACAGGTTTAATGGAGCAGTAGTGGGAGTACAGGGAGCAGTTACATGGGACACTATAGGAATTCTTGTGACAGTAATGAATTGAAAATCAATATCAGTGAAATTGGATTTGAGAGGATTGTTTTATGATTACAATAAATAATGGCAGCCGAAGATGATTTTAATCAGAGATAAAATATGTATTTTTATCCCCCGCACGCTCCTGGCTACCATTAACCCATGAGAAGCGAGGAAGAGCGCCAGAAGCGACGTCTTGACAATCGTGGCGGTTGAAACAGTAATTTCCTCTTCGCCGCGCGCGAACATACATGTTATCTGTGTCGGCTCCCTATCTCTGGATACAGGAAAGATAAGCAGTAAATGTTTAGTAGGTTTTATTTCCGATCGGGATATAAATTATCCACAAACAGCAGCGAGCAGCTAAAAGGGGGAGGAGGAGGGGGAGGCCAAATCCCAAGGAAGCAGAGCGAGCATCAAAATTAACGATGCAAAAATCTTATCTGCTAACTCGAAATGTAATAACCTTAAAGCAATGTATTGTCTGCTAATGTAGTGGGAGGGTTAACCCTGCTGCTGCAGACTGACAAGAAGACGTGCGTATGGAAGAGTTCCTGTGCCAGCAGTCTAGTCTGGGAAGCTGTATGCTTGTACACAACAGTAGAGCCATAACACTTCATTCACCATGTGCAGCCAAGATCATTGTTCAACTGTATTGCAGATCCTTACCGGCTTCTGTTACTTATTATTTTTAATCAGTAAGGAGGGTTGCAGCTCAGCATACACAAATGTTGGAGCAGAAACCGTATTGAAAACAATTTACATACAGTAGATATAATTTCCCCTCCCCTACTCAGAGCCGGTTCATCCACAAGGCAAACCTAGGCATTTGCCTAGGGACTGGAGAGAGTCTAGGGGTCTGCCAGATGCTAGCTCCCACCACATCTTATCAAAAATGCCAGAAGATCATCAGTGGTAGGCAAAAACTGCTGTTTTGCTAGGATCCATTTATATCTTAATGCTTTCTGTCCTTATTTAAGCCAAATACATACACTCAATAATGTTTGCTTAGAATGATTGTTGGCCAAGTAGCCTGTTCTGTTCTATGAAGAATGGGGGACCATAACGCTATGAAAGGCCCCCATCCCCCTGAATCACCCCATGAACCAACTAGATCACGTCAAGGCTTTGCCAATGATGTCTCGTTTGAGCTTCTGGCTGAGGGACTTCAGTCTTCTTTAAGAGGGGCAACTGGATCATTGCAGCAGACGGGCATCTTTTAACCAGGGTGTGCAGCCAGTCTGCCTGTGATGATTACCTACCTGTGGTACAGGAGACCAGTAAGCTGAGGACAGCAACCCTTGCGGCTCACCGACTGGAGACCCTGGAAGTGAGACAGGGGAGCCCAGTAAGCAAGGGGCAGGAGCGCTTGTGAAACCAGCGGCATGACGACTAAGCGTGTGACCAGTTTGGAAACACAGCACTCCCACAGGCTGAGTCTGGCACTGCAATGACTCAGAGACCAGGTGAGTTCAGAAGTGGACACCAGGTTAGAGATGATGCTGGGTCTGAAGCAGGCAGGAGTTGGCAACAATTCAGGTACTTGTACAGGCCGGGGTCTGGCAACTAATCGGGTTCTCAGGCAAGCAAAGGTCGGCAGCAAATCGGGTAGTCGTCCAAAGCGAAGGTCAGCAGGGAATCGGGTAGTCAGGCAAGCCAAGGTCAACATCCAGGAAGTCAGAAACGGGCAGAGCTAAACTCACGCATGGGAGTGCAACACACACACAGCTGCAATACTACAGCACTGAAGTGTTGCACACTCCAGACTTAAATAGACCGTTTGGCGTGAACGGCGCAATGCGTCACGCGCACGTGCATGTGCACACGCGCGCAACTACGCGCGCATGCGCAAGCGCAGACGCGTGCAACCATACGCGCACGCGTGTGCAAACGCGCGCACGTGCACACGCGCACAAACAATCAAACATGCATAAACAGAACATCCCTCACGCGCACGTGTACGCAGCACTCACGCCAACGCCTTGCGGCGCCAACCCTTACGCAGCGCAGCGGGCAAGTACCGACAGACTGCCACGCAGGGAGGCCCGCCAATACCCACAAGGAAGACCGTCAGCATCCGTATGTGCCAGACGCCTTGTCTGGACAGGTAACTGACCGTGACACTACCACTCAACTTTACTTCTGTTATCTTCTATGGTACAGAAGAGTTGTTCAATGACAATAAATTCAGGACAGCATAATCTCAGACTAGCTTATCACTGTCATTGTTTGCTTTACAAGCATGAGTCATCAGCAGCCTGTTCTCCTGTACTCCTATGTTAGCAAATGTTGTAAACATTTTAATACAGTATAGAGATTCAGTTTCAGAGCGAGTTTGTAATGCTGGGAATACACGTTTTGTTTTTGACTTCGTTTTAGCCTTCGATTCGTTTGGTAAACGAATCGAGTGTTGAAAACGTATGTGAAAATAGTCATCATCTCATTATAGTTTCGATTAATAGACCCCAAAAACGAACGACTAGTGATCGAACATGTTTGATATTATCTCTCTTTATCCATCTAATCGAGCCATTGGTAGGCTTGATGGCTGTTCAGATCGATTATATATTCGTTTATGCCGTCCGTCCCTGTACTACGTTTCGTTTCTTTGCAGCCTTCGATCATTGGAAAAACGAAACCATCAGAATCGGAAAAAAAAACGAAACCGTGGGTGGTGATATTAACCGTACGATCGATTATTTCGGGATCGAAAAGGACAAATCGAAACGAAGGTTTAAACGAAGGCAAAAACGAAACGTGTATTCCCAGCATAACTGTGAAAGCACATTAAACTGTTTTCAAACCACGTCCTTCATGACAATGGTTTTCGGTGATGATAGAAGGCTAAAATGAGCTGCTGTGAAGGTCTTGATGCCAGATACCACAAGTTGCCTTCAGAGGCGGAGTCCATATTTCAACTATTTTGTTTACAGCAGACACTGAGAGACAACCATACACACTTTACAAAAGGTGTCTAAAACGATTACAAATGAAAGGTCTGGGCTTCCTAAAGCCTTGTACACATGCCAGAGGGTTTTTGAACAAGGTGGCCTGTCAGGCTGTTTCTGCAAAGAATCCATGTATATGGTAGCCCCAATGTGTCACCGGAAGATCTGGATTTTGTTCCACCTTATTCCACCCATTTGAGGTCTCTTTATTTTTCGTCATGTCTTGCCACGGCATTGTCCCTCCTCCCCCTCCATAGCAACAGAACATGTCACTGGCTTGTAGACTTTGCCCTGAATTCACTCCTGCAGGTGACAATAATCCTGTGTGTCTACGCACCTTAACTTGGAAATGTACCTGTACTTTGAATGACCACTAACACAACAAATTGTAAAATGTAAAATATATCTATACATACTTTTTCCTATGTCGCTGTCACTTACAGTACATAGAGAAAATCAGACTGGTTTTGGACTCTTCATGGCGTACGAGAGGAATGGGCGCAGGAGACTTGGGCGCAGGGTACAGAGGGTATATGGCTGATCCTGCTGCCGCACAAGTTCAGGCTGTAATAAATACTATTCCCCCTCCAGGCCGCCATGGATGGTGGAGAATGAAACAATTCAGCTTCCAGCAATTGCTGGAAGCCAAATTATTGTGTTTTAAAAGTAACTTCAGCTCCGTCTTCTGATGGCGCCGAAGTTACTCCCTGTGCGCTGCTATAGCCGTAATTCCTATTATGGCCTATGGTGGCGCCGGCTGCGCCCAAGTCTCCTGCGCTGGCTTCACAGTGTACACTGTTCATGGGGGATTCTCAGGGTTTTCTTTATTTTCAAAAGCACTTACTTAATGGCAGTTGCTTACTATCTCCCAATCGGCTAATGCTTTTTTTTGCAGGGTTTTCAAAAATACTAAGTTGGAAATGTCTGTATTCTGTCTATTTTACTGTAGTGGAAGTGTTGCTTTTACCTTTGTTGATTATATGGACCATGGTCATGACATTACACTGTGGGAGGGGTTTCACCACAATGAGAGCCACACAGAACCCCTGATGATCTATTTGAGAAAATGTAAAGATTTCTTGTGGGAAAGGGGTTGTCAACTACTGATTGGGATGCAGTTCAATCCTCAGTTCAGCGTGAACGCTAGCGACTGCAGGTGGAAAAGGGCCCTAAGTGAGCATGATAAGCTTTTATGGGCTGGAACATGAAACAAATTCTGAAAGTAAAATAATCTAATTCTTGCTTAAATATTTCAGAATGAGCGCTAGACAGGGAGTGTCTTATTCTCCTAGAATCATGTGATTAGCCCAGGTGTGGTAATGCACACCCAGCATTCATTTAGACAGAAAAATATAGTACATCCAAATACATTACTTGGAATGCCGTATCCCAGGGCAAGATGTTGCCTATAATTTGATTTCAGTATTTATGCATTATCATCATGGGCGCACAGCTGCCAAGAAAGGGAAATTTTAATTTTCTGTCAGTAATGGGAAATCGTGGTGGGAGTCAAGATTGAAATGGAAAGATAAGGTATAAAATAAAAATAAAATAGATTACAAAATTACTCGTATGGAAGTTGTTTGTATAACTATATATTTTTTCAGAATAAATGAATAAATAGACTGCGGTTTATAGCAACCAATCCAAATGTCTTTCAGAAGTAATGTTTTTTATCAGGTCTATATTAAGTGTCCATATTTTAGGCTTTCCCACTGGGAGGTGAAACCTGCAGTATGTTGACGACAAAACAAAGAAAAGGATACAGAGAGGCCAATGTAGTGTAAAAAGTCTTGACACCAGATTATAGGTAATCACAAAGAAGTAATACTCACAAACCAGGATTTTCACGAAGGCAACTACTGCAGTGGCAGGTGGGGAGATTAGACCTGACCCCACTCAGGTTAAGAAGTCGCTCTCTGTAGATCGGAAAGATGGGCCAACACCCCTCCACCAAGGGTGGACTAGACAATATACCGGTACTAGGATGTATAACAGAGGCACCAACGTAGTATAAAAATGTTTAAAAACAGTTTAAAAAGAGGAGGTAGTGGTGGACTTACCTCCTCCAAGAAGACACCAAAAATTGTTACTTCATAGTAAACAACAATTTATTCACAATACTCCAAAAGTGCAACGTGTTTCACAGGTTTAATAACACTTCATCAGGCAATAACAACGGAGTAATAGCATTTAGGGTCAGTAGAAGAACCAACCTCCTCTCTCAGTTTTTACACTATGTTGGTGCCTATGTTATACATCTTAGTATACTGCAGTATGCAGAGTTTCATGGATGGTGCCTTGGCTGAGCAATCCTAATAATCCTCACTATGCTCTGATATAACACAGGAGATGTTTAAAAATTGTCCATTGTATGGTGGAAAAGTTTGCAGTGTTCAAAAGAAGCTTTATTATAAAATTGTAGAAAGAGAAGATACAGCATTGCAACCATAGAGTAATACAAGAGGTACAGGTGTTATATATAAGTATTGACTATTTCTAAGATTCTTGCTCAAGCACAATAGTAAACTGCAGAACACTGAACAAAACAACAACAAAAAACTAGATACCTGGGAGGAACCAATAACCTTTGTACAAAAGGACTTTATAAAACAAACAAGTAGGCCTAGGAAAGTATAAGCTCTTAACCTCCTTGGCGGTAACCAGGAGGTTTTCTCCGGCGCGGCTTCCCCCGGCGCCATGGAGGTTTTCTCCATGACGACAGGGGAAGCCCTCCAGGAAATCCCGTTCTTTGAACGGGATTTCCTTATCGGAGATCGCCGAAGGTGATCGAAGCGGACGGGGGGATGCCGCTGAGCAGCGGCTATCATGTAGCGAGCCCTGGGCTCGCTACATGATATATATAAAAAAAAAATTGCTGCGCTGCCTCCTGGCGGAATTTTTTATACCGCCAGGAGGGTTAAAGGATCTCCCAAGTTGTGTATATTGAGGGGTTGGTCACTGGGGTCATAGCAGTTGTAGATTGTGGGGGAGACTTAGTCATTTCACACATTGTATATGTGCAATCCTCCATTGTGGTCTATCCAGGGCTGCCATATTTTTTCAAAGAGAATTAAGGTGTCAGTAAGTCTTGCATTAATTCACTTGCGGATCATTTTTCTATCCACACAAACGTTGTTGGCTTTAAAGCTCAGATCAGGCTCCTGAGAGTAGACCTTGGTGGAGGCAGCAATGTGCTGAATTACTTTGTAAGTAGCATGTTTCATCCTACCTTGTTTGACCCCTAACAGAACTATGCAGGGGTCTTTATAATGGACAGATTTTTAAAGAAATCAGTCCAGGTTTATTTGATAAAACAGCCTCTTCACCGTTCTCTGTTTTTTTCCAGTATGCTGTATATGAAGCCTGCTCTCATGTTTTCTATCCACACATGAACTCTGTATAGGGAAATTGCTAAACCTTTTCACCTTGTGGTCATTAGTGGTGCTGCATGACAAGGTCAGTCCACCTAAAATGAATATTTCAGTGTTCAGTAGATATTGGAGAATTATTTCTTCTACGGGTTTCCTGTATCTCTGACTCTGAAAGTAAGATCTCTGTCTTTATATTGATAGGCATATTCACATGCCACTTCAATAGTGAGTTCATTTCTAATCCTAACGGAGACTCAGAAGTAGGGAAACTATGAAACAGGCTCAAACAGGCTCGTTTAGATTGTTTTGCTAAAAGTTGGTAAAATTGCCATGTGCAGGCAATGGTTAGCAATTTTAGCAGTACTTATGCCAGTAGTGTAGCACACATTGCTCAATTAGCACATCCCGCAGTACTGGGGTAACACATGTTGTTACAGTAGCATTCATTACCATAGCAATGCTCACATTACCCATGTACCAGGGTTCGTACTAATTGTGCAATGCACGTTCATCTGCTTGTGTAAGCAAGTATAAAATTGTTGTGCGCTTCCTGTGCATGACAATTTTACAGACTTTTTTTTTTGTGAATCAACCCCAGTGACACTTAATTTTTTTTTTTCTCCAACTCAGCTCTTGTATCATATGCCCAAAAATTTAGTACAAGCTTCACCGCAGCCCTCTTGGGTTGGGTTATTATTTTGCATCATTGTTGGTTTATTGCTTAATCAATGAAACCTTTATTTTTCTTTCTTTCTCCCCCTTTTCCTTCACCCCTTCCATCAACTTTAAAAGAGAAAGTTGTAGTAAGGCAAACAGCAAAACAAGATAAAAAAAAGACACTTAAAAAATGATGAGCAGAAAATTTGGTAAAAAAAAAAAAATGGGTAGATGCACCAGGTTTTTTTTCACTAAGTGAAATCTGTAAGCTAATCTCTGTAGCCTTTTATAGTTTTTGGTTGTTATTACAGATTCATATAACACAAGCATGTGGGGGGTTATATTTGCAGTGACACAGACAAAGCATGCATACAATGACTGGACAGATAAGAGGGTTGTGCAGCTAATATATTGGTGGAGGAAGTTATGTTTGTGTTCAGAAGAGTTTGGATTTAAGTTGCGTACACATGCACTACTATAAAGGGGCCGATTATGATCGATTTTGATCGATTTGATCTATCTGACAGGATGGAAGATGTAGGTCGATCTGCTGGATCTAATGGCCCAATAATGCATTTAGATAGATTTCCAATAGATTTCTTTCTGAAATCTATTGGAAATCTGTTCCTAGAGTGTGGCACACATCAGATTCCTGTCAGATTGAACTTGACAGGCATCTGACAGAAATCTATCTGATGGTCGAATCTGCTGTAAATCTATAAGTGTATGATCACCTTAAGGAGCGACGGGTCCGTCAGACCCTCCCGCTGGATGGGCATTCCAGCGACAGTAGAGCGTGTGTACAGTCTGTCGGCAGACTGATAACACTGTTTTTGAATGATCTGCTGAGCGCACTTTTAGATTTGGTGTTTGAGTGAGTCAGATTATTGCTTGGGTTCAGGTAAACTAGTTTAGTGTTCGCAATCAGGCATACTGGGTTACCATTAGAGGTTTAGGATAGTGTTGTGTTTCTAGTGTGGTGTTAGTGATAAGGTCCTAAAAGGTGAGATTAGTGTTAGGATTCAGGAGGCAAGTTTAGTGTTGGGGTACATTCGATTAAGGTTAAGCTTCAGGTGGATGGGTTTAAAGTTGGGTTTCAGGTGAATTAGCCTACCAATATAGATGATCAATGAGACATTAATCATTTTAAGTTGTAATTTTTATAATTGTATGTTAATTTCTGCAGTTTGGCATTAGACCAATCAAATCCATTGGCTGGTGAGTTTAATTAGTATGATTCCAAGCTGCAATAGTTTACATGATATTAACATAATATTTACATCAAATCAAATGATT